>NC_143390.1:61134773-61434773 GCF_980474605.1 Leiobunum rupestre | reverse complement strand
TTAGACCGAAAAGAATTTATTGAACAAAATTTACCAAACCACACATATATTCAAATTTTTGAATGTGAGATATTAGAACTGTTGAGAAAAAATGCCGAGGCGAAAGTATTTTTTAATACAATTAAAATTATTCCTAAAATTAACCCTAGAGAATCGCTAGTGGGTGGCCGTGTAGAAACAATTAAGCTGTACCATGAAGTAGAACCCTTAATTGGAGAACAAATCCGATATTTTGATTTTTGTAGTCTGTATGCGTATTGCTTACAAAAAATGGAATACGGTTGTAAAAATGTTAAAGTTATCCCACACAACTTTGATTATGCCCCGGACGTTTATTTTCGAATAATTAGTTGTCGAATCCTCCCCCCCAGAAACCTCTACTTACCCGTTCTTCCATACCGATTTAATAAAAAACTTTATTATCCTTTATGCGGAAGTTGTGTAATAAATAATGATGACAAATGTACCCACAGTATTGACGAACGAGCTATAACGGTAGTTTTACCTTCGGTGGAAATCTACTACTCAATAAAAGAATGTAACTACAAACTGTTAGAAATTTTCGAAGTGTACCATTACAATATTACAACAAATTTTTTCAAACCATATATTGACATTTTTTTAGAGCAAAAGTTTAAAATTCAGGATTTCCACCCAATATTAAAACATATCAAGAGCAAAAAGAGTATTTAGACGCGATATACGAAGCTGATGGAGTAAGGTTAGAGCCTGAGGAAATTGTTGATAACCCATCCTTAAGAACTTCCGCGAAATTGGCGCAAAATTCGTTATAAGGCAGAATGGATTTAAGAATGGATAAATCATCAACTAAAATTATACATAGATACTCCCAATTAACCGAGATTATAGCAGACACATCGAATAAATTAACAGACTTTCATTTAATCAACAACGATGTTGCCATGGTAAGCTATAAAAAAAGTGAGCTAGCCCCAACGTTTCGCAAAGGTAATGTTATTGTTGCTTCCTTTGTCACCAGTTACGGGCGTATTCATCTGCATAAGTTAATTAATAGGTTGGGAAAGCGTGTAATTTATTATGACACTGACGGAATAAAATTTTCACATAAACCAAACGAGTGGCTACCCCCCCTCGGTGGTAATTTAGGTGAACTTACGTGCGAGACTCCGAATTCATATATCACAAAATTAGTATCAACTGGACCAAAAAGCTACAGCTATAAACTGGAAAATAATCAGACAATTATAAAACTTAAAGGAATAACTCTTACCAGGGAGAATTCAGAAATCATACATTTCGACGCTTTCAACAAATGATTTTTGTGCCAAATACCGCGTTTAAGGTGAAAATTCCCTTTAACGTTATAAAAGATAAGTACAAAATGCTTTTACGTGTTGGCAACTTAAGTAAAACTTTCAAAAAGACTTTTTGTAAACGTGTGCTACAAGATAATATTTCTAGTGTCCCCTATGGTTATTTAGAATGTGAAAATGATGAATTGTAAAATAATGTTGTCTTTTAATTATAAATCTAAAAAACATGTAACAAAAAACTTGCAAAACATGTTTCATTTAACCACATAATTATCGTAAATGAAATCTCTTCCGAAAATCGAGTAAATACTTTATTTTTAAATAACTTAAGATTTAAACTTTTAACTTCCAAAATTGAATTTTTACTAAAAAACGGGAATTAATAATTTTTTTGGTGAAGGAGATGTTATTATGAAGTTTATATAACTGGTGAAGGAATGTTTTTGATAAGAAACATTATTCTTTAATAAAATAATTTTTTTAATTTAAAAATGTGTTTGTTTATTTTTTCATATATTCTATAAAACAGTCAATTTACTAACAAAATACGTAGTATGTTGTCTTTGTTTAAACAGTAATGTCTTATATAAAATTTCTTTCACCGTTTCGAATGATGGTGTCAGGACCTACCATGTCGGGCAAGTCAGCATGGACGAACTCACTAATTAGATGGAAGAATGAATTAATTGATAAACCTCCTATTAAAATTATTTATTGTTATTCGGTTTGGCAATCAGGTTACCACGATTTATCTCAGTTTTTAACCGATTTAGAGTTTATTCAAGGATTTCCTCCAATGGACAGCGAGTTCTGGGAATCAAATAGAAATTCTTTACTTATTATTGATGACTTAGCAGAAGAACTTTACAAAAATGATCAAATTGCGAAATTGGTTACCGTAGACAGTCATCTTATGAAATTTCAGTCGTATTAATCTCACAAACCCTATTTCCTCGAGGCAAACAATCTCGTTTAATCTCTCTTAATATGTCATATCTAAATCTGTTTAAATCTCCTCGAGATCTAAGTCAAATTCAATATCTGGCCAAACAAATATCTCCAAATAATACAAAAATAATTAAAATAGCCTACGATATGGCTATTAGAGAACCTTACAATTCACTATTTATAGACACATCTGTCACTACTCCAGATAGCTTACGATTAAGATCGTACACATTTAATCGAAACGGACCACAAATGGTAGTTTTTTCCAATAATAAATAATTTACTATATTATTTTCAAGTTCATTAAAGAAAATGGCACCAAAAAAGACAGTACATAAAAAAACGACTCCTATTGCAAAGCCCTCTGACAGGTTTAAAACACACTATCCATATTTAAATTTATTGTATAAATCTAAAGGAGGGATACGTAAAAATTTATTAGCTAACAGTTCTCCAACGCAATTAAAAGCCTTACAGACCGTTTGCAAAAACTTGAAAGCGGGTGGAATTATATTATCTAAAGCCAAAAAAAACAACTTTCTAAATATAAAAAAACAATACGGTTCGTAGCCAGTCCGAAAATTTCGCAAAAAAAAGAAGCGTGCTCTAATAATTCAGAAAGGTACGGGATTCTTCATACCGGCTTTATTAGGCTCTATTGTTCCTTTAATTGCCAATTTATTCAATAAAAGATAAAATGAAAAAAATTATTTTAGTTCCCGCATCGAGTGTCGGACAAAAATAAACAGCTTGTTTCTCCCCAGGAAACGTATTATAACTTATTAGATAATAAGATGCAAAATATATTAATTTCTAATTTAAACAGCCGCTCTAAATTACGAGAATTTCTAAAAATACTGAGCGAGGCCCGGGAAATGAGAAAAGCGATTCCGGTACCTAAGGTTGAAATTACAAACTTTCAAGCACCCGTACCTGTTGGCTCATTAAATTCCCCGTTCACCTCGCAAATTTATTCACCCTTCAAAACACCCGAGGGAGTGACTATCTCAGCGAGAGAGAAAACGAGCAGAGTAGAAAATTCCCGAGTCTCTTAAAAAATGTAGAATCTTGGAAACGGAAAGCATCTACGCCGATTGTTAAACAACAAAAGACAATTACCGATGATAGAATGCATAAACGATTAAACCGAGAAAATGAAATATTTGAAGAATACTTAGAAAATACCGATATTGGAAGTCAATTAAGCAAGGAAGATGATTGGGATCGAGAACTATCTTTGGAGGAGGGTGCTGTTGGTGGCGTTCCAATATCTCCGCAAAAAAAATTAAAATTACCATCCCCCAAAAAATCGCCAAGGCCCAAAAGACAGACCCGCCCTCCTTCTCGTTGGCAAGAATAATAAAAATGTGTAAAAATAATTATGTGTGAAATAAATAAAAAAAAATTTATTTTAAACAAATCGATTTATTTCGTTTCCACTCTTTCATCAAATGAATACATATATTCAACAACGCTAAACTATCATTTCTTTTTAAATCGAAATTATACAATTCGTTAATTATTTTACTGTAAGAAATCCCCACACATCTCGAGGTTATAAAATAAATTACATGTGGTCCGCAGTTTTGGCTTTTATTTGATTGAAATTTATGAGTATTGTGTCGAATACGCTTGCTATATCGTTCTAGCAAAAATCCATAGTCACGATGTGATCTTCCTAGAGAACAAAAAAAGTCCAGAATGTCGCCCGATTTGTGAACAGCCGTCCAATGAGACCCTGGAAGCGTATCAGGATCGGTGTTGATTACGAAACAATATGATTTTTTTTTAATTGGAACTTTTGGTAATCTATTAGCGGGAAACACTCCGATGAATTTATCTCTCGAGCGGGGGTCACACTTAAGTATAGATTGGATTTGATTAGTGTTCATCTTTCACGTTACTGTCAAAAAGCATAATTTCTCATATTGATCTTTTGTTAAGTTGATTCCCCTGATAGATGGTTTCAAACTCCCGTCTTCTTTTTTAAAATGTCGCACGTCGAGAGTCTCGTTACATTTTACGAGGTACGTGTCTCTTCCTAGATCGTAGGCTTTGTCACAAACTCCAATATCTAAGCTGTATTCGGGACTTCTTTTTTTAAATTTCATCGCGGATGATACTATTGTTGCACTCACGCCAAATATTACAATCGCGAGACCCAGGAGAATGTGTACTTCACCCATGGTTAACAAAATGTTGAATAAAGACTTTAGAGCTCTACACCTGAATTTTAACTATTTCTTGAGCGTAAAAAGCTCATTTAATTATATTGCCGATTAAATCTTTCACAATATACATACAGGGATCTCTCGTAATTACTCTATGAATTTCAAATATTTCGGCTGTAAACGTTCCCTTGTATGCTTTATCAAATGTTGTTTTTGCAACGGCTAATCGAACTTTATCCCCATTTTTTAAATTTGGCTTTCCAATCATACTAAGTTTGCCATAGTTTTTTTCCCAAATTGCCGAATCATAGTTTTTATTGACATCTTTAGGGGCGATTCCCGTTGTTGAATGTTTTCGAGCGTTATAAGATTTTGCAATTAATGGTAGTTTATTAAGATAGTGTAAATCGCCGGTCTTGGTAATTATTTTAAAAATTTTAGATTTTACCGTGCGAACGAGTCTCTCAACCATAGAAGCCTTTTTCTCAGAGTACGTGAGGTAATGGTGGATGTTATAACGCTTTAAGAGAGCGCGAAATGGGGCGTTTCGAAATTCTGTCCCTGCGTCGGTACATAAATTAAGGGGTACCCGTTTTTTGAAAATCTCTCTAAAGGCCTTCACAATCTCGCTCGAGGTTTTATTTTTAATTGGCAGAATAAAAACGAATTTGCTTAATATATCCTGAACTAATAACGTATAGCGGTAATTTTTAATAAAAGTTTGTAAAATAGGGAGGTCTTATAAATCGGCCATAAATGTCTCATCAATCGTCGTTACATATAATTTGGTACGTTTAAAATTTAACCTCCTAGCTCTGTGTTGTGTGTAGGTTGGTTGTTTACTGAGAAAATTTTTAATTTCTTTTTCCGAAATTTTGGGAAATTTTTTTCTTAAAGTAACACTGTCAGAATAACTGTATGGGCTTTCAACATCGTAATAAACTTTACTTAATTGTTTGTATGTTTTTGACAACACCATCTTTAAATGTATGAATATAAATAATAAAAACAGATTATAGTAAAAGTTTTTATTTTAATAAATTAAATCACATTTTAAGTTTGACACATTTTGAACAATATCAAAATATAATTGACTTTCTACTATTAAGGGATCAAGACCAAATTCCTTTTGGAATCTTACAACAATATGATCGTAGTTTAATTGGGGGATAGCTATTAATATCATATTTTCCACTCGGTCTTCAAAATTTGTGCTAAATCCTAGTTTACAAGAGACATCGTGAGCAATCGAAGATTTACAATGCGGATTCTCACAATTTTCGGTAATTTCAAACATTTTATCCGTGAGCTCATGTACAATTATGTCACGCATAATATTTTTTGCCGACAAAATTAAATTAATCTCCTGATCAATTGTATGTTTACAATGTTTTAATCTTTTCCACCCTGCTTGGTTGAGATTAAAACCATAATTTGTTGAATAAAAAAGATGATACAAATGGTTTTTTCCTCTGGCACAAGCGCGTACATCCACGAGTTTTTCCTTTTGTCCCTTGAAACAGTCGATTTTTATCTTTGAACCTTCAAGAGGAAGCCAGGTGTGAAAACTAGCAACTTGGTCTTCAAAAAAAACAGTTATTTCCTTTTCGAATGTGAATAGAGATTGCCAGGCTTCCAAATTCAGTTCAAATTCGGCGCAAGTGTCTAGTCGGTAAATTTTGAAGGATGGATTGACATAACCTAGCACCGTTACTTCTTGTTTAGGTGAGAGACTGTGAGTTCGAGACATCTTTACCAGTACGATTTCGCGAAACAACTAACCAATCTTTGCCCTCGTTGATTGATTTTATTCCGTAATATACGTAACTTGACGCTCTTGGTTAATGACAAATCGGTTTTCGTATTCTCCAATAATAATTATGTTTTGAATATTAGTTAAGGGGGAAGAAAACTTCATTACCATCCGTAAACTACCATTTCGTTGAATTGAGAGATTGTTAGAGTTTGCCGAGGAATCGTAAGTTAAATCAAACGCGAATAATGTATTACCGTTTTTATAATTTTCGTAACCAATACAATTACCAGAGTTATTTCCGATTAAATCCATTGCCGAGAATAGTGAATAATATGACCTAGTGTAGAGATTTTTATTAAAATCTGGAGTTAGAGCAGTTTCTGGTATATTCTGGTCGTCTAATGAAAGTTGTAAGAACGAGAGATTATTATGGTTAAATTGAAAGGGATTTTCTCGACTAGATCCATTGTAAGCTGAATTGTTTACCATTCCGATTATTACACGATTTGGAATTTTACCTAAAAAAATATTTGACTTCACGAAATCGCTCGCGCCTGCTGAAATTGTCAGAGTTTTAACAACAGTTTGTGTTAGATCGTACAAAGCCCTCTGTTTGTGTAATATCGCATTATGTGCCAGCTGGAGATCTGGATTTACGAGAATATGTTTAGCAGTAAGAACCGCTTCTTCGATACATAATCTATATTTGATATTAACATCTTCTTGTGAAATAATTATAAATTCATCGGAATTTTTCAAGAGTCGAATTCTTAAATTCACTTTGTTTAAAAGAAATTTGTCTATTTTACAAGAGTCTATATGAAGTCTACCCATATATTCACAAAGTTTCGATCCAGCAATATCTTTACTTCTTTTTAAAATTCCATTATTTTTTTTATCCTTATGAACATCGTTAAACGCTAGCGTTGGGTCGCAAAACCCGTCTTCGTAATAACCCTCGGCGGTTTTTTAAGATTGTTTGGCGCCTTTATCAAAATTTAAAACTGTTGCTAAATATGCTAAATATGGGTAGCAGTTGTTGCTAGATTGTACTAAAGTCTCATTCATAAACACGTCTATTTGGCTAAAAATAGAATGCAATGGAAGATTACATAGTGATACTTTTTTTCGGCTGCTGGAATATCTATTAAAACACCGTTTTGTTCTTTTTTAACCCGAATTCGAATTTTAAGCATCAAGTTGGTCATGTCAATATAATAATCTCCCCCGGGGATAGAAAAATCAATCTGTGTAGCATTAGACAAGGGAGCTATAGGGAAATAGTCTACAAATTTATTCCCCTCAATATTACCATTAATCAGGGGTTCGTTAAAAAGCTCCAACTCTGAACACATAGATTCAAATTGAGGCATAATGCTTTAGTCAAGAAAATCGGTTTTTGTTCTCTTGCTTTTTCTTTGCTTATTGCGTAATTTTGATTTGCGCTTCTTTACTCTCCGAGCTCCAGAGCCTTTCTGTGTATTTAATATGGTATCACCGAGACTATTTAAAAGATTTGTTCCAGCAATTTTACTATTCTTTTTAACGACTCCTTAAAATTTTGACCCGCAACGACATCGTCCATAATTCTCTTCCCCATAACCAACCCTTGAATACCGAGTGATTTAGCTACGGGTCGAAAAAGAGGTGTTACGAATCTTGCTAAACTTTTAAAAATTGAGCCAAATCCACGACCAGTCTGATATTGACTTCCTCGAAAGATGTTATATCCGCGTCCTGTTTGTACATAATGATGATAATATCTTTCCATGATGAGCTCGTTTTAAGTGTACTTTAGACTAAGCATCCAGTCTTTTAAATATTAGTTTAATAATAGTCTTGCCTGTTTTATATGGCAGGAGTTCACCGTAATCCGACCTTAAAGAAATTTCTATAGTCTGTATTTGATCGTAGAGAACTGGAAAATAGTCTAAAAAATGAAATCTTTCAACCTATGCTCGATTTTTATTTTCGTTTAATTTGATAATTCTCAGCAGGGGCGTATTAGTGTGTCCTGTGATTATAGGTTGTATAATATTTGTATAGACATAAATTCCAGATATTCCGTGGTTGAGATCTGCGGGGTACATACCTATTTCGTTAAAAAGAGGTCTTTCAATTTGATTGTTTGAAAAACCTAACATTCGACCTAGTTTGGGGTTATCTATTGGAAAGGTTAAAAAACTGTTTCCACCCAAACCTTTAACTGAAACTGTCGAATCTGAATTAAAATTTAACTCGAATTTAGCCCAACTCTGATGTGGCAATGCTTGTTTCATCGCTAATAAAATATCATCAATAGTGTGGTACACACCAGTTGGGATTCGACAATGGAATTTGTCTACAATATTTAGTTTATTATTTTTACCATGTTCGTAATTGTGGAAATCAATACCACGTTTTTGTCGTCGACTATTCTCAACTCTGTTTAAATCGTTTCGAAAAATTATAAAATTAGCCGTATTATCTAATTCTAATCTAATTTGAAGTGGGTCTAATGCTTTGCTTTTATAAACTGAGGATATTTAATCTACTTTGTACTCAATTTGTAAGAGGTCTGCTAGAGGACCGAATATTTTAATTTCCAACCCACTCATTAACTCAATTTGAAAATAATAATTTCCATTTTCTTTGAAAATAAAAAATCCAGCCTTAAGTGAGATATGCGAATCAAAATATTTTTGAAGTTCATTTAAAATTTTGAAATGAAGAGATAACGGTATAAAATTCCCGCTTAAATCTTTATCAGACTCGTAATAGTTGCGTCCAAACGTATAACTGTCATTTTCCCAGTTAGGTAGTTCAATTGGAAAATTTTTATTGTACCTAAAATCTATAACAGATTCTTCATCTGACATAAATTTTTCCTCATACACTTTTAAAGGATTTTGGCTGCTAATTACACCATTTTGAAATTCTGGCGCGTTTATATTAAAAATATTTGCTAATCTCCCCGTAGATCTTTAGGGAATGAAATTCTTAAGTAATGACCTCGATTTATTTCTTCTATTGCGTAACTAATTTAGTACCGATTCAAAGGGGGGAAGTTAGTCGCCTGTTGAATCTCGTTTTTTAATTGTCTATGCAAAGATAATGGGATAATATTTCCAAAATCATCTCTCTGACCTTCAAATAAAAAAGGCTGGATAATTGATACGGAATAGAAAGCCCAATCTTCCTGCTCAAATTGCGGTATTTTTGTAGTTTCAATACGTATGTCGATAAAATTGTTGCGCGAATTAAAAGTAATATTATTTAAATTATTTAACGGGCCAAATTTTTGAATACCCGTAAAATAAGTGTCTGTTGGAATTTTAAAAAGATCTGCTAATGGATTTTGAAATTTAATTTCCATCCCTACCGGTATTTCTAAATTAAAATGTAAATTATCTTCATCATCGGAAGATATTGCGGTTTTTAATCCATCAAACTGTCTTGGTTTACATCGTTCTAATAAATCGCGTATAATTAAGTGTAATGTGAACGGTTGAATTTCATTATTATATTGTCTTTCTCCCTCATATCTGTCCGCTTCAAAAACAATCGCGTAATTATTCCATTGAATTTGTTTAATAACAGGCTGAGATGGTGGATTAACTGGTATTGGGAGAGAACTTGGTAAATTATTTTCTTCGGAAGGATTTAAAACTTTTGGTTGGTTGACGTCTTCATTAATATTTAGAATTAAAGGTTCTGTTGGTAAGATGTTGTTTAGATTTTCTTCTGGTTTCAAATTTGGCTTTTCTTCTAAATTTGTTTTTGGTTCAAGTTTTGGTTTTTCCTCTTGTTTCACTTCTAGTTTTAGTTTCGGTTTCTTGTTAATTTTCTGTTTTTTTTCTCCTGGGTTGTGATTGTATTTCTTCACGGGAATTTGTCGTGGTAAATATTTTTGTTGATACTTATTCACAACTAACGCTTTTTTAATTCGTACTTCTATAAAATTTGTTGCGTAAGTAAAAGAAATAGTTTTGGCGTGATTCGAGAGAGGATAATTAGAAAGATAATCACTGTCGACAAAATCATTTTCTCGAAATTCCAGAACAGACGCTAGGGGCGATGCTTGAGGTATTCTTACTTGCACATCTTTTTGTAACTGTATTTTTAATTTTGAACTGTCTTCGTTTTCATCTGCTTTTACCGTATTCATATGTATTTTTCCTTTAAGTGTTTGATTGGCCTCAATAGTTTTAGCAAACTCGCTGAGTATATTATTTTGAAGAGATGTTGGAATATTATTCTTATTTCTGTCTAGATCACCCTCGTAACGTTTGGGTGGAATTTCAATTTTAATATAATCCCATTGATTTTCTTCGGGTGAAATAACATCTGACACGTGCCCTACTTGGAAATGGAATACTCATTTGTTATATTCGAATAAGTTTCAGGAAGAATTATTTCTGCTAATGCACAAGACCATTTTTCATTGTTAAAATTTAAAGGTTTTGATAACTGTACTTTAAAGTTAGAAGGCGTATTTTCCGGGTAAATATCGGGTGATGCGTTCGAAGGTAGAAATACTACGAAACTTGACATCTTTATAATGACAGTTTCAGTTGGGCAACATCTCGTTTTATACTAGTAAAAGATTTAGCGTGATAGCTCGAAAAGATTGGGATTTGAACTTGAGACTGTTTGAATAACATCCTGCAACGCTACCGATCTACCACGCTAAACCTATCTATTTTACGTAGGAAAAATAATCACAATATATTTATTAGAAAATCATATTTATTCACATATTTTCAATCATTTGACAAGTTTGTTCAAGATTTTCCAAAACCTCAATGGGTGTTTCAACTTGATTAAGAGTAAAAATTTGATTATTTTTACAATATTCTTGAAAAAAAATAATAGCTTCCATCTGCTCATCAGATGGCATGACAAAGTCCGGTGGAAATACAATATTTGATTTCATTGTTGAATTTAAAGTTTCTTCGGACTTAATACCAGTTGTCTTTTTTTACGATGAATTTTCTTTGGAGTTCCAGTACCATTAACAAACTCGTTTAACCATTCTTGATGTTTTACGTTAAACTCGTTCAAATAATCAATAATTTGATCGTCTAATATTTCTTCTTTGGTTGTATATTCTGGTTTCTTTGAATGAACACAATCGCAAACATAAATACGAATTTGATTTTTATAACTACTCGATAAGTGATCCATTAAGTGTTGCTTAAAAATTGTCTTGTCAAGACATTGTTCTTGACAAATCCAGCATTTAACACTAAAGTTTAAATTATCAAAGAAATTAAAAGCGTGTTTGCGACATGCTTCCTCGTAATAACAAGGATTCTCGGTAGGAGATTTGCATATAACATCTGGTTTTCCCATAAATAACTTCATTTTTTTAACCTTTAAAGAGCTCGATTTTTGAGACGTTTTACGCTTACACATATCCTTTGACTTTTAAATATAAAAACAATTATTATTTATAGAAATAGTTATTATCGCAAGTTTAGACTCGTTTATTAGTTGTTTAAAGTATTTTGGGTGGGGCCAAAACCGCCAAGGATATAAAGCGAAGGTCGCGAATTCGTTTCCCCATCTCGCAAATAACTAATTAGCATTTTAAACGGCGAAAAAACGAAAAAAATGACACCAAAAGTAAATAAGTGGAAGTATTTGGTGGGGTTGCATATTACCGCCGATATCTCGGTTCGACCTTGTCCGATCGTGACCAAACTTGTTGGGAGTATAGACCGAGGCTTAGTGGTTGTGGACAGTGTTCGAGCGTCGAGGTCAAAGATCATCTTCAAGGTGAAATTTGAGATTTAAATTAAAATATTTTTTTAATTTTTCCAAGGACAAAAATTTTTGTTTTTGAAAATATTTTTGGGGGTGTTTTGGCGGCCATCTTGGAAATAAAAGCGTTCACATTTAGTTACTCTCTACTAACCCACTTATCTCTCTCGATTAGTTCATCGGATCTCTGAGCTTCTTCAGTTGTAATTTCATTATCAAATAGTAAATCGAAAACGTTTTGGAGTTTGAGTATGATCGGTGGTAGTTCTTCAGTTACATTGTCGTTCGTTTCTGCTGTATTCAAGTCTTCTTTAAGCTGGTAATCCAAGGCATTTGCAATGACAATGACTTTCAATGCCGTAGAGACTAGAAGATGACCTCGGATTGCGCGGGGAAATGCCTTTCCGGTTAGCATATGCGTGATGGCATTGGGAGCGTAGATGACCTCTAACATGTCTTCAATGCCCGACCCACTCATTAACCCGCCAACGCTTCCAAGGTACGACATTAGAGTGTGGAACCCACTTAAACGAATTACTAAATTTGAAAACTCTTCCGGTTTCGCGTTGACAACTTCAATCGCTTTTATCCATAAACACTGATCAAACGTTACAACTGGTACTTTAATTCGGAGTCTGTACGCTTCGCCAACAATAAATTTCAAAGTTCTGTAAACACAACTAAGGGACGTTGGGTTTAGATCTATCATTGGTAGGAATGTTGTTGTACAGATTCCAGCGTGGTCGCCTGTAACTGCTTTCTCCATGTACCCCGACCAACCAGCGGATGGTTTTTTAAACATCTTTGACGTTATCCAAAGCAGATCAATGGGGTTCTTTTGAAGATTTTTAAATTCAATTCCCTCGTAACGAATATTTTTAAGCGCCGATCCTACAGCATTGTACGCTAGAATTGGTATTCTCGCTTTAGATGAAATGTCAACTGACGATAAACGGTTTGAAATTCTTTGGATCTTTTTTTTTCTTAGTAGGGGTGGGTTGTTGGATTCTAGCCCGGAAGTGCATAAGATTATCCCCATACCATGAAATGTGTCATGACCATCAATCGTGACAATATTGTGGTCAACATTGTCCGCAACCCACTTAGAAAATCGACATTCTGGTAGAGAGAAGTTCAAATTCTGATCGACCACTGCGGATTGAAGATATTTTTGAACTTCAACATAAGAAACGCTAAAACCCATATTATACAATTCGTCAACGAGAATACGAGATCCAAATTAACGGTTAATTTTAACTCCGATACTTAAGGGTATAGGACAAATGCATGACCTTGGTCTGGCTGCTTGAACTATGGCTCGTCCTAAAGAAATCAACTTTACTTCCGAATTTTGAAACGGAATTAGAACTCGTAAGAAGCTTAATAATGTTTCAGGTATATACTCGACGTTCTTTAAGGTGGAACTTATTTCGGAAGCTGAAGGGTAATAATCTTGTACCTTTCTTAGCATTTGTATATCCGTTTTTATTAATTTAGCAGCTGTCTCAATAATACGACGTTTCTCCCCTTCAGTATCTTCTACTCGTTTTTGTTTGTGATATTCTCGTATTATGCTCGAAACATTTTTCCCAATAGTAATCATATTAGGTAAACCTTTTTTTGTGGAAATAACGATATTTTCTCCAAAGTGGCGCTGTAGTTTCGTCTGAAGATACTTTGGAACATATGGCTCCGCCTCATCGGGCATGAAAGATCGCAACTTTTCCCTAACCTCATTGAGAGGTATTGGTTCCTGGTTTTCCTCTTCAAGCCATTTACAGACTCTTAAAAATGGCGAATTCGAGTCTTCACCGTCGTCATCTCGCAGGCAATCTTGTGTTGCATGTCGTTGATGTTTTTTGGGTATTTCGCGCCCAGTTCGAAAGTGTGTACTGCAGGTGGCGGATTATACTAATAATTATATGTAAAATTTCTATTGGCTCAGTAAAATTGACCTCTACCAACGCGATGGAATCAAACGCCGGTGACGTTTTGTCTCCCCCCCGCGCAAAATGGGTAAAAGGTGTTCAACGTGCCCGCCGATTGTCGTGACATAATCATTTTACCTATATATAAATAAATATATTTATTTATCCCATTTTTACCGAAATATTGGGTTTGCAGGTGGTACAAGAACAGTTTATTAGGCTAAAAATCTTGCCTTTGTAATAATTGGAAGAACCTGATGTAGCATGTGGATGGGATAAATCCTAAGAATATGGATAACGTTGACAAAGTTAGAAAAAGTAAGTTGAATTAACAGCTAAATTACCCAGAAAATGTTGACAATAAAAATATTCGTTTAATAAATTTTTAAAGTGCATTGCAAACTCGAATAAAACTATCAAATAGTTTATATAAAAGCATAAGCCTATATCCCCTAATGTTGGGTTCCAAATATAAATAAAAAGATAGTCAAGTTTAAACCAATTTAAATATTATTGTTTTTAGGATTTGTATTTGTAACTGGGTTTTTTATGTATAACGTTCCTTAATTAAAATGAATTGTTTTTTAATATTTGATATATAAGCTAATGTCAAAATAATTGATAGTGTGACTTTGTTAATCGACTTCAATATGATCCAGTTGTAATAAATATTTTAATAACCCTAAAATTGCAAACTGTCCTGTTTCTTCGACCCACGACAAAACATTGGTGCGTCGAGCCAAATACAACACCTGTCACGTATCGTGCTACCTGAATATCCTATTATCGTGAGAAGCGTCAAAGAACAGTTCAACACCGCATCCTGAGTCAATCACTGAGACAGTCAACACTGTATCCTCAAAGCCATCATACTGTCAAGACAACAACTTTCCCTCACCATGGACGCATTGATGAATAAACGTGGATCTATTAAAGGCCGAATTACAAGAATCGAGGGCAACACACTCCAACAAACGATTCCACAAACGCTACTGCCTTTAACCGACACGGACATAACCTTGTATCTGAAAGAGGTACACCAGTTGACTACTGAAATAAATACACTTCAAGAGCTTATCAACAACAAATGTAAAGCGGAAGACTTCGAGACGCACAACACGGAGTAACTTAACATGGGCTCGAGACTGGAAATCCTTGAACGCCTCCTACTCAATGCGAATCGTTTTCATAACACCAGGGATATCGTTGATGCCCATGTTAAACGACTGTTCGCGCAACAATCCGTAAAAGAAGAATCATCTACGGCACTTCGTCGATTAATCGACACATAATCCGAATGCATTAGATCCCTTAAAGTATTACAAGAGCCAGTAGAACACTGGGACGCCGTATTCATTCATATTGTAAAAGAAAACCTAGATGCGGAATCACGTCGACAGTGGGAACTTTCACTTACCGGAACAAATCGCCCAAGGTATGAAGAAATTTCGACGTTTTTGGAACAACGAGCTAGAGCTCTGGCAGCCTCTCAACCAGCTTCAAGTTCTTCAAGAGCAAAGGAGTCTTTTCAAGCACGTAGATTCACGACGTCATATTACAGATCAGTCAAGGGAAAGTGCGTAGTGTGCACTGAAGACCATCCAGTTTATCGATGTCCTACCTTCCTCAAGGCGACAGCAGAGGATAGATGGATCACTATCAGGAAAAACTCACTATGTTTCAATTGCCTTAGCTCAGAGCATCAGAGTAATGATTGCAAACGGGGACTATGTGAGGTATGTAATACCAAGCACCATACCTTACTTCACAGATCTTCTCAAGAATCAAGGAAGCCAAACACTGATGTCATCGTCAACGCCAATGAAGAATCCTGAACACTCTGAAGTCCTATTACCTACAGCAATAATCAAGGTCAAGGAAATCACTGGTCAATATCAGAACCTCAGAGCGCTACTGGATTCCGCGTCTCAGGCGATATTTTTCACGGAGCAAGGTATGAAGAGGCTCAAACTTAAACGCTCCCGCTGCAATCTCTCCATTGGCGGGATCGGCACAACAGGCATTGGAACGGCACGTGGCAGTGTGCAACTGGACATAATGACTGAAGAAAACAACACTTTATCCGTCAAGGCTCTATCCTGAACCAAATTACGGAAAATTTACCAAGTTCATCGTTCAATCCTTGCCGTTTGTCTCATATTGAGGGGGTCAAGCTCGCTGACTCCACTTTCCACATTTCCGGGCCGGTAGACTTATTACTGGGCGGTGACCTCTTCTTCCACGTCCTTCAAGAAGGCAAACGCCAGGGAAGACGGAAACTACCGGTAGCGTTTAAGACGCTCTTCGGCTGGGCAATTGGCGGATCGTTATCCCATGAAGAAACTAACTCAACCATTCCTACCCAAGTACATGCTTGTACCTTAGACGAGCAGCTAACGAAATTCTGGGAATTGGAAGAAGTAGCGATGAAGAAGCTATTTACGTCCGACGAAATGCAATGCGAATTGGAGTTTAAGGAAACGCATTCACGATCGAGAGCTGTCCGATTGCCATTCAAGAGCAACCCGGAAGAACTTGGTGACTCCAGGAAATTGGCACCCTTCCTAGCAACAAGATTCTTCAGCAATAATCTGAAGATATCAAGGATCAGCTACCTCTGGCATCATCAGCACTAGCCAATGACTTTTATATGAATGATCTTATGACCAGCGTGATGACACGAGCGGAAGGTTTCCATCTCCAGAAAGAGATACTTAAAGCAACGACCGATGCCGGCTTTGAACTCAGAAAATGGACCTCCAACGATACCAAATTACTGGAGTCTCTACCACCAAGGCTAAGAGAGATCCAAGGCCCATTACGTATCGACAACGATGAAACTATCAAGACACTGGGACTTAATTGGACGCTAGCACCAGACCATTTCAATTTTGCGGTAACGTCACCTTCAGACCGATCGTCGATCACGAAGAGGACCATATTATCAGACACAGCGAAGGTATTCGACCCATTGGGCTTGCTTGCACCGGTTACAGTTGAGGCGAAACTCCTACTTCAAGACATGTGGCAAGTAAAAATTGGTTGTGACGAGCAATTACCACCCCAACTAATCACCAAATGGCGAAACTTCCGGGACGATTTACCACAGATCGAGAAGATGACAATAAGCCGTTACATATTACAACCGGAGACGCTGGAACGTACCTTACATGGATTATGCGCTGCATCAGAAAAAGCTGTCGCTACAGACGTTTACCTACGAACAACGTTGACTACAGGCCAAATCAGCGTTCAACTTATTGCAGCGAAAACGAAAGTCGCACCACTAAAAAAGACGACATAACCAAGGCAGGAACTGGTTGGAGCTGTCCTACTGGCGAAGTTTATAAAACTCAATCGAACATCAATTAACGAAGAACTCACAGATACCTATTGTTGGACAGATTCCACTATCGTGTTAGCCTGGATCCGGTCTTCACCACATCGCTGGAAGACGTGTGTGGCAAATAGAGTGTCTGAGGTTCAAGAAATGGCCCTAAAAGCTCATTGGAACCATGTTTCCGGCGAAACCAATCCAGCCGACTGCGCCTCGAGGGGAAATTTCGCCAAGAGAGCTGCAAACTCACCCATTATGGTGGAAGGGACCAGAATGGCTACAACCTTCACGCCATTGACAATCGTACCATTTACCGAAGAGGAAAAGGGCTGTTGTATCGAGGAAAAGATCGCTGTAACTCTAGTAGCGCATTGTCAAGTCGACAACTCCCTCCTAACAAAGTAT
Organism: Leiobunum rupestre; assembly: GCF_980474605.1. Classification (NCBI taxonomy): domain Eukaryota; kingdom Metazoa; phylum Arthropoda; class Arachnida; order Opiliones; family Sclerosomatidae; genus Leiobunum; species Leiobunum rupestre. The sequence continues at coordinate 61,417,188 of NC_143390.1, read as the reverse complement.
TCATCACTACGAACCTTGATAAATGTAACGGCGTACATTCGTAAATTATGACGATATGTAAGAATGTCCAAGGACCATAAGGAGTCAAGACAGACTGGGGTACTTACCACTGAAGAACGAGAGACAGCGCTTGTACACTGGGTAAAAAGAATCCAACAAGAACTCCTTCGTGAAGACTACGAACTTCTTCGTCAGAAGAAAAATCTTCCGACCAAAAGCAAGCTTGTACCATTGTGTCCGTTTCTAGATCAACGGGGAATTATTAGGGTTGGAGGTCGCCTTCATCACGCTAACCTGTCAACCGACAAGATCCACCCAATTCTGCTACCTAGAAGAAAAAATCATGAGCATATCAAGCATCTGCATGGAGGACCGCAGTAAGTTCTGGATTTTTGGTATACGGGACGCCGCACGTTTCCATTTACGACGTTGCGTCCGATGCATCCGGCAGCAAGCGGCAACTGCGAAGCAACTCATGGGGAACCTCCCAGCAGTACGAGTAAATCCAGGTCGAGCCTTTCTTAATTGTGGTGTGGATTACGCTGGTCCGTTCACACTCAAAGTCCTAAAAGGACGTGGAGAGAAGACGTTCAAGGTAGAGAGCTGCAACGGAGCGGACATTATTCCGTTTCCGCGGACTCCGTTCCGTTCCGCGGCGCTGGAACGGAACCGGAGCTAATTTATAAGATAGTAGAGGAACGGAATGGGAGCAAATTTCCGAAAAATCGTTGTAACGGAACGGGATCGGAGCAAATTTCCGAAAAATCTTTGTAACGGAACGGAATTGGAGCAAAATTCAGAAAAATCGTTGTAACGGAATAGGATCGGAGTAAAATTTTCCAAAACCTTTGTAATGGAACGGGATCGGAGCAAATTTCCGGAAAAAAAAACGTCGTATATTGAAGCATGGACACTGTTTTCATTTCTCTCTCTTTGCTGCTGATTGGGCCTCCCACTTGGCCAGACAGTGAGATCATAATCCCCCTTCTTCACCACACCGGCTCGTGGGAAACATAACTGCAACTGAAGCCTTTTTCTCTACGACTACGTTGCGTACATCAATGCGCAGAATCGCAAAAGGTACAAAGGATGTTTAGCGAAAAGAGGGAATAAATAGGCGGGGTGACCCGGCTTGCGGTAAAGTTTTAGTTTTACATTCAATTCAATAGAAATAATAATTGTTTCTGTAAATTTCTGTATTCAGGTAAATAAAATATTTTTTCCTCATTTTTCAAGACTATAGACTCTTAAATGCGCCTTCCCAATCGACCGCCATTACCTTACATTCTACGGGGAGGGTGATGACAAACCGGTTTTGGGGGATGAAATTTCTGCGGTAGAGGGCCAGTAAACGTTTCTAAAAAAGTGTATACTGAGGGAAAGCAAATTATAAAACGGGAGCGAAAACTGAGCATAAATATTAAGTAATATAGACGATTAATGAAACTGAGCGGAACACGAACGGAAATAATATCGGAGAAACAAACGTGGCGGAAACGGACGGAAAATATTGACGATAAATGAAACGGAGCGGAAACAGACCGAAATGATAGGCGACAAACAAAACGGAGCGGAAACGGACGGAAATAACGGACAATAAACAAAGCAGACTGTAAACGGACGGAAATAATAGGCGAGAAACTAAACTGACCGGAAACGGACAGAAACAACGGACGAAAAACAAAGCGGGCCGGAAACGGATATATGTACCATACCGGGAAACAAAACGGAGTGGAAACGATATGGTATTTTCGCTGCTCTGCAGCTCTCTAGTTCAAGGGATATATAGGACTTTTTGCATGCTTCACGACCCAAGCCCTACATTTGGAGTTGGTGAGTGCCATGTCGACAGAAGCGTTCCTTGCTGCTCTTAAACGTTTTATCGCCCGACGAGGGAAATTCTCACACATATATAGCGACTGCGGCTCTAACTTCATAGGAGCAGAACGAGAATTAAAGGATTTCATGAAGTTCATATCTACAACGTCCAATAACGCTTAAATCAACACCTGGTCGGCCGAAGAAGGTATCCAGTGGCATGTCAACCCACCAGCAGGACCACATTTCGGAGGGCTCTGGGAAGCTGAAGTCCAGTCGTTAAAATTCCACCTGAAAAGGGTTATCGGTGCCACGGTATTAAACTTCAAGGAGTTTCAAACATTACTTTGCCAGATTGAACGCTGCCTCAATTCACGACCTTTGACGTCTCTAAGCGATGATCCGAGTGACCTGTCTGCGTTAACCCCTGGGTACTTTCTTATTGGTGGTCCATTGACTGCCGTTCCAGAACCAGACCTAACCTCTGAAAAACTGAACCAACTGTCGCGCTGGCAACTTGGACAAACACTACTACAGCATTTCTGGCGGCGTTGGAGTGAAGAGTACTTGTCTCGACTACAACAGGGACTAAAATGGGCATCTCTGACTCCAAACCTCAGGATCGGTGATCTGGTATTACTCAAAGAGGAAAACATGCCGCCCACAAAGTGGAGAATGGGTCGAATCATCGAAGTACATGCCAGTTTAGACAACTGCACACGAGTCGTGAGAGTAAAAACAGCGGAAAGCCAATTCAAACGACCAATTGTCAAACTCTGTCCTCTACCTTTAGACTAGTGTTGTAAATTAAAATATACTTTTCAAGAGATGGGAGAATGTTAGGTTCCAAATATAAATAAAAAGATAGTCAAGTTTAAACCAATGTAAATATTATTGTTCTTAGAATTTGTAACTGGGTTTTTTATGTATAACGTTGCTTAATTTAAATGAATTATGTTTTTTAATATTTGATAGATAAGCTAATGTCAAAATAATTGATAGTGTGACTTTGTAAATCGACTTCAATATGATCCAGTTGTAATAAATATTTTTATAACCCAAAAATTGCGAACTGTCCTGTTTCTTCGACCCACGACAAAACACCTAAATTTGGAAAGAAGGGCAATTTCAAAAGTGCATTGCAAACTTGAATATACCAATAAAATAATTTATATAAAAGCATAAGCCCTCCTAAGTTTGAAACGAAAGGGAGTTTTAGTTCAAGCAAAAATCAGCGAAACTTCATCGCCAAATCCACCCTGTGGCTGAAAAGAGAAACCTGTTGGCTTTTGCAACGCGATACTAACACCAGGTTTCTTTCTCTCTCGCCTTTCGAGTGGTGGGTATGAAGGGCCTTTTGCTCATATCAAACTTAGGGTTGAAAGGCTATGATAGAAATCATTTGACACTGGATGTAGACGGAAATGGTTTACTACGAAAAATACTCAGGGCCATATTTATATCTATAAAATGAACATTAAACGATTAATCTTATCAAGGGGTTAAAGGATTTTAAATCATTAAAAAAAGTACAGGCATATTTTTAAATTTCATTTATTTAACACAGATGGAAGCAATTAAAAAACGGAAAAAGACAAGAAGACGTACAATTACATAATTTAGTTTTTGAACAGAAAATGCAGAAAGGAGAAAAGCTTCAAAAAAGTAAGACAGAAAATGACAGGTCACAAACGATAGGTAATACAAAAAGTAAACGACAGCAAACTGTGCTACCAAACAAAGTAGGGTTGAACCACTCTACTTAATTGCTCAGTGCTAGTAACAACTTTTATTGCAATCAGCGTAAGCAGATGAAATATAATGCAAAAAGTCGGTAACTGTCAAGACGACAACTACTGAAACTTCCGGTGTTAGTCACTTGTTTTCCAAAACCAAGTAACAGAAAGCATTCTAAGTTTACGAATATTCAAAATTTATCATTGGAAATGAATGATTCTTAACATCATTGGATTATACAGAAATATTTCACTTACAGATTCTTTAATTTTATCTACTCTCCTTTTTCTAAACTTTGTATCAACTGCAGAAATTTAAATATCAGACTCCATCTGTAAGTAATATGAGAATAGTTTAATTTGGCTATGAAGCTGTGTTATCCTGAAAAAAAACAGTCTATAAACATGATGAGGGGCTAGATGAGCAAAGTTTGAAATATATTTATTTCTGTATTTCTATTCGAGACCGAAAACTACAGTAGCGCTTGTAGCAGTGGTGGATGGAACTACTCTCGCGGAGCAAATTGCATGCACGGTGGAATTTGATTTTTGCAGGGGTTTCACATATTTTTGGCACCACATCGCGTCCGCGACCTATTTCGGTTGCGAATAGTACCCATCTTAATATCTTAAACCTTTTTGGTTAAAGTTGTGTGCTTTACTAAAATCAGCAGAGAAGATAAACTAATATTATTATTATAATCTATAATTTGCATTAATCCTTCTCGCATGTTGTTTACACAGCATGACTTGTTAACCATGGGCCAATAAAAGATGAAATATTTTATTTTGGGCCATGTGTTAACAATAACATGTCATTATTCATTAATTAATTGACTTAAAGACTACACTTGCAGATTATTTTCCTTTCGAAATTCTTTTCCTTTCCAAATTACCTTTCTTTCAACAATAGATATAATAAGCCCGTTTCCACTTTCGATAATGTAAATAAATGTATTTTAAATGAAATTCCCTTCTTACAAACTCAGAAAAAATAAACCGCAATGAATAAAGGGTAAGGTTAAACTTAGGAGGATGCATTATCGTACGTCTCTTATATAATCTTTAGGTTTAACGAAGGTATTATTTTAGTCCCATTTTAATCTTACGCAATTTTCGAAAAAAATCATGATTAAAGTTGGCCTTTGTATGGTCATTCATTTTGATATTTAAATAAAATATTTTAATCCTTTAAAAAATGAAAATACATAGTTAAAAACACCTACACTAACTTAGGGCAGGGAATACAAACCATCATCTACTGAGTGTTTAAAACTGAGGCCGAATTGCCTCTCTGCACCGCTATGGCGATAAGTTACAAAAGGAAAGTCACCGAGCGATTGTCGCCAGTGACCTCCTTGCTACTATGGAATGGATAAAGGCCAGACCATCCCGCCCGAAAGAGCTCGGAGTTTCAACGGCGACAGCTGTGAAAATGAATCGGTTTTCCAAACCCACGAATTACGATTTTGACCGTTCCAACTCCATTTAAGGTTTTCGAGTATGCTCTACAACTTACTCATTGAACTTTTTCGTCTAACTCCTAGCGTTCAAAAACGACAAATTCTAAAACTGTGAAAAATTTCCGTATTTTCCTGAAAACCACAAATAAGAACGATCTCCATCGAGAAAAATGTTTGGGCTGCTCAAATTAAGACACCCTGTATAGGTTTACCTAAGAACGTTAAAACAAAGGTATTTCCAGCAAAAAGTCAATCGATCTGAGAATAACTTGGCTTACAAAATTCGCACCAGGAGCCAATTAAATCGTTAACTTTCTTGCGTAAAGCTATGTACGTTCTTTAATTATAAGAAAACTTATTAGAAAAATGAGAGAAGCTTCTTTCAGCGTATCTATACAACTTCGACCAACCACTTACAGTACTAGTATTTTTGAGATATTCTAAACACAGATAATTAAAGATAATTTAAAGTTAGACGTCCTTGACGCGGAAAAATAGCCTTAAACTTAAACAATCATTACTTGGGATTTACTTGGTTTTCACTACCTTTTATAGCTAACGCTGCCATAACTCTCATAAATGGTTTTCGGTATTCAACTATATCTAACTTGTTCGATGGCTCACTAATTTAACCCCGGTTTTAAATCAAAGCGATCGGCCAAGGCAAAGACTTTTAAATTAGCAGAATAAAGAACAATAAGTTGCGTTTTAAAAGAAGTTTATTGTATATCTTATATTTTCTCACAGAGCTTGAAATTAACTTTAATGGCTCTAGTAAAATGTACCATGAAGTCCAAGAAAATCAAGCCTTATCGGTGAATGATGTTATTAATTCTGAAAAACGAGGCCTTTAGGTTTTAGTTTTTAGAAAACAGAAAAGGCGAAAGTCCTCTGCTATGGCAGCAACAAAAACACCCAAGTAATTTTTTTGAGATTGCTAATACAGCGAAGGACAATCTCGCAGCTGTACTACAGTTAAAAAAAGGTTTATGTGTTGTCATCAGGAATGATGAACAATTGGAATGTGAAATTGCAGATCCTCTTAAAACATGTGATATTAACATATCGAATGAAAAAGGTAAAATTTGAAAAATTTATGGTATTCTTTTTTTTCTAAAATGTCTCTAAAATTCCCATTACTTTTTTAGTTCTATATTAAAGTACTCATACACATTTATGTAGAGAAATATTTTAGTTTCTTTTTGTGTTACAGTATTTTTTGTCATATATGAAATTTTATCAATAGGCGCTGAAGAAGGCTTAAGTGAACCTTGCATAACAGAAGTGGAATTTTGCCGAGGCATTTGTCTAGCTTCTGAAAATAATGACTTCAGAGTTTTGCCTGTAAAAATGAATGAAATAACATATTTGGTCTGCAAACATGGAAAACATTCTGTATAAATACCATACTCTTCAAAAATATGCAGATCAAAGGTGGAAACTGTACAGATTACCTGCACAGATCTGCAGATAACTGCAACCTGCACAGGTCTGATCAGATCGGAACACGATTAGAAATAAATTGCAGGTTGCAAGTTGAACAGGTCGAAAGAGTCGCAGATACAGGTTGGGTAGATCATATTATCGCAGGTTTGCAGGTTTACTTGCAAACCTGCCATTTATCCGTACGAGAGGCTAACATTAATTAATACTGCGTGTGAGAGAACTTACTAAATGAGTATGCATACTAGGCTGTGACGAACTGGTGTCTATCGTCGCTAAATTAACCGTGGAGAGAGGGTTAAAGTGAAGCTTCTCTGTTTTCGTTTTCCTTAACTCTCCAGTCCATCCTCGATTTAAGTTCGGCAGCCGTGCAGGCGTGCATCGACGCTGTCTTTTCAGGTTTAGTTTTGTTTTCGATAGTCTCGTCATTCGAGGCCATAGCAGTGAATACGATTTATTTTAGAGACCAAGAAACAAATGTTTGTGTAGTCGGTAACGTTTGATAATTTTCTTCTAAGTTCAAGTGTTAAACAGATCAGTTAATAATTAATATGTCCGTTAACATTAACAGTGAGAGTGAAGATGAAAATCAAACCACCCAATGCAGCCATAGTTACCCCAACCAAAGGTTTACCAAAAAGGACATTGAGCATTTAGTGTCAAGTTTAAGTGACAGAGTATCCTTTGCTGATTTCAAAGGAAAGTCGGAAGTTTGGCATCATTTTAAAATTATCACCATTGACAGTGTCCCAGTAGATTATGTGAAGTGTGTCTCTTGTCCGGCTATTTATCATTGGACCACTAAATTGGGCACGGTAATTTGAAAAGACTTGTTCCATGTGGAACCGGTAAGAAGCCATCTACATCAACTACGCCGTTAAATACATTAGACCGTCACATTAAGAAAATCGTGCCAGATGCTGCCAAACGCAAACTAAATGAAACTATTGTCACATCATTGGCATGCGAATTGCGACCTTTGTACTCTGTAGAAGGAAGGGGTTTCAGAATGCTTGCCCAAGAACTTGTCGATTTTGGCTCAAAACACGGATCGCAAGATATTAAAGGGTTAATTCAAAGTCGGAAAACATTGAAAGAAACTGTCCTACCACGTGTAGTTGAAAGCATCAAAGCTGATCTGATAGGGTCTATGGAGAGTTCACCGTCGTACACGAAGTTCGCATTTTCTTTGGATATGTGGAGCGACAACTACAAAAAACGAAATTTTACTTCCCTTTCAATCCACTATTTTGACAAAGAATTTGATCTAAAAACTAAAGTACTTGGCGTAGATCAATTTCCGGATGTGAGAAAACCACGCTGAATATTCGAAAAGAAGTCGAACGCATAATTGGGTCACATTTCCAAAGTAAAAACCTTACTAGAATTCTTAGTTGCGCAACGGCTGTTTCCGATGGAGGATCGAATATGTTTAATGTCTTCAATACTCGAAAACCTTGTCACTGTCACAAGCTAAACCTATTGCTAAAGCACACTTTTAAAGCTACTAATAGAGAAATTAACAACACCATTTCCAGTGTACGCAGCTTGGTAACCTACTTCAAGCAATCAGGATTTAACTCGAAACTTCCTACAACTTTAAAGCCGCCCGTAGAAACACGATGGAACAGCGAACTCATCATGCTAGAGTCTTACAGTAAAGTCGAAGCTCCACTAAAGCTATTGTTAGAAGAAAGAGGGGAAGTGGAAAGACTTGAAAATATCGACGATAAACTGGTTCACCAGTTAAATGAATTTCTATATCTGTTCAAAGAAGGGTCAGTTAAATTCAGCGCCGATGAAAGTCCAACAATTCACCTGGTTGCTTTGTATTATTACAAGTTAAAAACTCACCCCGAACCTAAGGAAGACGACTCCCCAGCAATATCGTCTCTCAAAATAGAAGCGCCCAAATGGTATGAGAAGTATTCCGTTGTAGAAGACATAAACTATGCTGCAAGCTTGCTGCATCCTTGGTAAGTAAATTGCGAAAAAATCATAATATAATGGTATTATCGGCGTTCGGTGAATGCCGACACTGCATCGCGGTTTAACACTAACCACCAGGATTACTACATTTAACGATATAAAAGGTTGGAATTAATCTGCATAAGGGTATTTACATATTTGAAAGCCAAATTTTATCAAATACATATTTCTATTATGTCACTGTAAAGTGACTGTATAGTGTTTTTCATACGGCACTTTTTTTAGAAACGTCTTTTTAAAGCGTGAACCTGTGGACTGGTGAAGGTAAATGTTTCAAGCGAATAACATTAGCACTTTAAGGAAATGGACACTTCTCTTTAATATAATATATGCTTCTGGTCGTACGTAATAATACGTATATAATTTGTCTCAACAATTAAACGCTACCCAAAAATGACTTGAAATAAACCGATACAGCATCGGTAGTACGTTTCTTCGTAGGATAGACTAATTATTTGATTTGTGTTTGGATTAAGGTACCGAAAAATGAAGTTTGCTTTATCTAAAAGAGATTCAGCGATTAGATTTTTAAGACAACTTTTGTAACTCGAGCAACCGTTGCAAGATATTAATTCAAATGACGAGGGACCAATACCAAAGCGGGCAAATTATTCTTGAGAAAAATTAGCAATTGAAGATTATTTGGATAGTGACGATGAATATGTAACGAATCAACAATATGAATTAGATAATTACTTCAACTATCATTGGCCTGAGAAGAGTGCTACTACCCTATCCAGCGAACAATATCTGGTAGAATTTTGGAAAACAGAAATACGATTCCCTCAGCTCCGAAAAATTGCATTTTCAGGAACTGGCTACACTTTGACTCACAGAAGATCCGAACTCGGAGGTGGAACACTCGCGGATTTAACATTCATTCACGACAATTTTGAATAGTAAGGACATTACTTGTCTTTGGATTTATAAAACATACCAGCGCTAATGTACTTTTCGTTTTAAGAAACGACGTTGGTCGAGCCGTCGGACGAACTAGGGTCCGTCACACTATGACAAAATTATTACTATAATACGGTCATACGGCTACATATGATTTTAGTTTCATATATAAAATATATATCAAAACTTCTCTACCTATATTTCATTATTAGTATTTCTGCAGGTGATTAACAGGTTACCTGCGCAGGTTAAACCGCCTACAGGTGCAGGTTGGGTGGATCGTTGGTTTAAAACAAATTACAGGTTGCAGGTTGGGCAGGTTAGACAGGTTAGAAACTTGGCAGGTGCAGGTTGGACAGGTTTTCGAAAAGTGCTGCAGGTCCCACCTTTTTTGCAGATTTAGGGAATGATTTAAGTTTGTCTTTTGTGGAAAGAGAACATTCTGAGGTTTTCCATTCACCGCGATTGTCTGTCTGTTTCTTGTTTGCAGTTTCAGGGCACAGTGTAAAAACCACATTTGCCGTTTTCGATATTTTGTAAAACCTTCGATATTTAAAATGCCTATATTTTGCAATGGGTTTAGTATATTCCCTTATCAAATACAAACTCTAATTATTCACCTATATTATTTGGTAAGCGTTTTGACGTGTTTGTACATATTTTGGGTTTTGCAAAGTGTTTGGGGTCATTGTCAGGGTGTGTACTTGTGCGTGTAATGTGTACTGGGTTTCTACTCTCCAACATCTTCTGGGTATTGACTTTTGGGACGCACTGAGGGTTATGGTTAATGTATCACCATCCAAATGTCAGGGTTGCCCCCAATGTTCACGGTGTACACGCTAAAAAAGGTTGGGTCAAAATTACCCAATAATTTGGGTCCGTATTGCTCCAACCCTAAAATTTGGGCTAATGTATAACAGCCCAATTTGAGCAAGAATATTTACCCAACCTTGGGTCAAACCATGATTACCCAAGTAGTCGGGCAAATAAAAACCACCCAAAAATTTGGGTAATTAAGAAAATTTACCCTATTTATTGGGTAGTTATATTTACCCAAACATTTAGTAAAATATGCAAATTGCCCAATTACATGGTCAAAATCTCTATTTAACCCTAATAATTTAGTAATTGCATTTACCCAATAATTCAGTGCAATTAAGAAAGTTACCCAACTATATGGTCAAAAATGGAAATCTACGAAGATTTCAATGAATAAAGTGATAGCCTAAAAAGAGGGGGAAATGTACAGCCAACTTGCCTGTCGCTAATTTTATCCCAAAATTTCCCAGTTTATTGAATTCTGGTAGTTGGTAGTACTAAATTTCAATGTAGTTAAAATGAAATTTATATAAAATAACATTTTAGTTTTTAATGTCAATCTTCCTTGTCCATAAGCAAAATGCATAGAAACAGTTTAAATTATAAAAACATTCCTTATTGTTTTCCTTATATATAAAAAGTTTAACTCTAACCTTTATTATAGTGAGGGTTTATCACAAATTATAAGAATTTAAATATTGAAAGTTCAGTTAGGTTTATGTTGACTAGTAATGACTAGTTTAATAATAGAAAATTTTAACTACAAAAATATACAATACAACCGGTTTTTACAAGTTTAGTGGAGCTTTATGACTATCGAACATTAAAAGCGATAGTAACTTTAAACTAAAAAAATATTCAAAACAACCGGTCTTTACAAGTTTAGTGAAACTTTATCACTATAGAACCTGAAAAGGGATAGACAAATGGCAAAATCCCTTTTTATCAAATTGAGGGCTTATCACAAAAGACATGACCAGCTAAATATTTCAAGGAACTTTTAACTTCAAAAATCCAGTCAGAAAATTAAGTTTTAGAAACCTTTTGAAAATGTTATTCAAAAAACCTTAATTCTCAGTATTTCCATGAAACCAATGTTTCGTGGATTTCACTACATTACAAACTCCTCCGGAAGCTTTTCCATCTCCAATTTCGTAGAATGAGTCTTGAAATAATACCCAAAGACTGCGACATTTTGAAGGGTAACTCAGATCCAAGACATAAAATAACTTGAAGCACGCATCAACAGCCCTCAAAAGAGATTTTCTAAGTAAAAATGTTTTTTCAACCACTACATAACACATTGTCGGAGATAAAATGTCTCCGCAGGTCACAACATGTGGCTCCGGTATGTCACTATTTGCGATGTATTCTGCTATACCATCTTTGTCCTGAAAGAAAAGAGAAATTTTTGTATCGAAACTAAATGCACCTATTATTGAAACTATAAAATACGGGAATTTTTGTGATAAAAGATTTCATGGCGTCAACAACAGAGGGTCGAACACTTTTCTTTCCGCTTCTATACGAAATTGTAGGCACCAAATAAGGCAATATCATTAAACAGGCATTTTGAAATGTTTCTAGAAGAGGCAAAGCAATATATACATGTATCTATTATACACGTTATAAAAATTAAGGTTAATTTTTACCATCTTCTGGGTCTTCACTTGGTTGAGTTCTGTATAAATCCAAAATTGGTCGTTTTAAATTAACTTCGGCTTGTTGCCAAATAATAGCACAAACCTTTGCATGGAAATTTCCTTTCAGATTGTTATAATTATTCGGATAGAGTAGGGAGAAATCCTGTTCAATCTAAAAGGGTTGTTAGAATTTTTTATTTATTATTATAAATGTACCATTCCACGGATATCTTTCAGTCGAGAATATTCTTCAAATATACGAAAAACAGAGAAGTCATAATGATTTTTCATCCAAGCACGCCGTTTTTGGGCAGTTAGTTCCATATATTCAAGGATTCTATATTTTAAGAGGATAAGAGGCGAAGAGAGAAAAACGGCAAAACTTGAGTCCGGACATGCGCACAAGATTCTAGCTCGCGCTTCAATTTTCTTTTCCATCAAGGTCAATTCCTTGGCTAAATATTTATCGCTGCTGTCTGCTAGTCAAATTTTATTGAGATGGCTCGTGTTTTAAACAAGTCTAATAAAAAAGGTTCGAGACTTCAGAAAACTCTGTTCATTGTGATCATAAATATTTTACGTATGTTGTAATCCATTTTGCTTAATTTTGTATATGTATTTATCCGTATATTGCTCTCGAGAGATAACTTTTATGATAAATTTGTTAAGCCTCGTCTTTAATTTTAGTTCAGTTTCTGAAATCGATGATCTTGAAAATAAGAATAAAGCCAAAAATGAAATAGTTGAAATTGAAATTGACGAGTTAATTGACCTTGAAATAGATGTTCCTAAAGAAGGCAGCTGTGATAATTGTAAAAGGAAGACTGAAACGCTAATCATATCAGCTGACAATTGTGATAAAATAGGTAAAAAACTAGATAAAGAAATAGGAAAAAAGAAGCAAGTGAAAGTAACTGTTAAATTAAAAGGTTGGTAGTTGTACAATTTATCTATTTACTTTAATATTATTAATGTTACATTTTATTTTTAGACATTTGCAACATAACCTTCTTAACGGCTAAACATTATGGATTAGCGTCATTTAGCAAGCTAGCTAAGTTGGTCTCCAAATAATTAAGCATTTTTTACTCAGAGTTGGGAAAGGTTGGCGAAACGTCTCAAGCCCCAGTTTGGGAAAGTGGGATTAAATATTTTGAGCGTCTACAAAACACGAAGATAGACAACAATTTCTGGCTTTATGGTCAAGAATTATTAAGTGAAGAGAGTTTAATAGATAATTCTATAAACTATCTCACTGGATTTGCCCCACCCGTAATTCAAACAAGAAATGACCTGTTAATCTTAAGTAATTATTAATATTAATTTATTTTTCAGATATACTTGTCTTTCAATTACTTCCAAAATAAATCTTGTGCCACGGAATAATAAATTATTTTTGGAAATCTATTGAGGAAACTGCAATAAAGGTGAAGGCCACCAATCTCTTCCTACACCAATAGTAATAGCTACCTGGAGTGTACCTGATGAGAAAGCTGAAGCAATTTTTTATTACGTAGTCGGATCAACTGTTCACTCAGTATTTAGGAAGAAGAAAAAAGGTTTAAAAGAAAATCTACTTGGCGCATTAGCATAAACTGGAATAAGCTCTACTGACATACAACCTCATATAGGTGTCACTATACCGAAAGTCGTTAGTTGGATTTTAAAACAAAATCGAGGAGGCTTAACTTTTGTTAAGATTAAAACTTTTGAATTATTTAAAGAAATTGACAAGGAAGTAGAAGTATTTTACAGAAGAGATAAGCCTTTTAAAAACCAAAGCGAAAATGTGCAACGTAAAACACTAGTCCTAGAAAAAATAGATAATAATAGTGAGATTATTAATTTATGGAATGGAATTTTAAACGATAATAATATTTCTAATGATGTAAATTTTAGGAAGAAAATTTTAAAGAAATTGGTAGAGAGTTTTTTAAAGTTAAGGGGAAAAGGATTAAAATTATATCTTGTGGGAAAGCATTTTGGGGACAAAATGCATAAATCCAAACCTGGCCTAAGGAAAGGATTGAAGAAAAAGCTCCATAAAAATTAATTTAAAAAATTAACTGTTTATTAATGAGATCTCATTTTTTCCATTCAAAATAAATTGGTCATATTTTACTTAAAAATTTGGATGTTGGTTTTATTCAGTCTTATGAACTAATGTGCTTCCCGTTTCAGGCGCTTTGATCAAAAAATCTATTTTTTTTATTTTGTCAACCCCTTGTCCAAACTGTAATACATTTGGTGCTTCATTATTGCCAAAAGATCTCCTCTGTTTCCCAAATTCCTGCTCTAGGCAGTCTTGGTTCAGATGATTAGTTAATATAAATTTTGCTCCTTTCCCCAACAAATATCTTACAACTTCTGGTATAGATCTAGCGGTTGTTATCAGACTTTCAACAGTTTCTCGGCTTAGCTTCATTGAGTTTCTTTGGGTTACTGTGAAATTCCCTGGCCTATTGGCTACTTCGGCTTCCCAGTTCAGAAAGTAGTGTACAAAATCTTTTTCAAGCCACTATAATATTTAAAAAAAAATAAGTTAAATCTAACATTGAAAACTCTATTTTAAATCATTTTTACCTGCAATCGGGGATCATCAACTGTTGTGTAAACATTTAGGTTTGGGTTGCGCTTAAAAGTTCCTTCTTTAAAATTTCTGGTGATCATTAAATCAAAGAATTTATTCATTAATCTGATAAATTTAACGGTCTCAGGATAGTCATTCCCATATTCTTCTTCAATAGCATTGGCAACCGTTGAACCAAATATTTGAGTTGCTAAGCGAACCCGCATTTTTAAAAATTAATTAAGCCTAATGTGGTCAGCGGTAATCTTTGACATCAGCTTAATAGTTCTATTAAAATCTTTTTCGAAAAGGCTCACTAATTGTGTCCAGAGGATATGATGGCCATTCTTCCACAAATATCGGGTATTAGAGTGAAAGTTACTATTTGCAAAGCAATTCCTCGCTGTTTTTATTAGGTGTGGAGGATCGCAAATAAAATACAGATTACGATCTTCATCCATCGCAAACGTGTTTTTACACTTATATCCACTTTCCCCAACAAATTGCTTCATGACTTTTCGATTAGTGCTAGCTCCGTCAAAAACTACTATTAAAATTTTAATGCCATTCATCTCCAGTTTGCAAATTGATTCTGAAATGATGCTGTGTAATGAATCACTGGACATATTATTATTGGGAAAATATGCTACGGTGTACGTCATATTTCCTGATATACTCCTTATCATAACTTGAAGTACATGGGTGGCTACACGTGGGTCACATTTTTCATTTCTCATTTCCTCTATTTCATTACTAATTTCATTCAGGTTAATGTAGCCTACGAGCTCCCCAGTTGTGTGTTTATAAACAATGTCTTCCTTAATTTTCATGTCGTCAAACATAAGACTAAAAAACATCTGATGGGTCTCTTTACACATAACCATAGCTTTTTCCCTAAGTTCCATGAAAACGTCTGGGCTAAATCCAGGTGTAGCACCTATATGAGAAGCGTAGTTGTAAAGGGTACGCTTTGAAGGTAATTGAAATGCGCCTGAAGTTTGCAATATATCGTAAGCTGCGGATGATTTTTGTTTCAGATGTATGCACCACTGAATTATTTTTGGGTGCCACCTACGGTTGCATTTGCTCTTGGCTTTCAGTGCAGCTAACTGCTGCTGCGCAAATAAGTTAGCAAAAGATTCTTTAGGAAGAGTCTCCTTCGTTTTTTTCAAAATGTCCTTCAGAAATTCGCCATCTATATCAGTCATTTCTTGTCCGCTTTTCTTAAGTTCTCCTAAAAACTTTCGTCTTAGCCGTTTGATTTTCTTAGTTAAATTTTCATTCCTGCGTTTCAATGTTCTTATTTTCTTTTGAAGATCTGCACGGGATAAATATTTGTTTCTGGTTTCATTGAGTTTAGATTTTGGTTGCTGAGTTATCTGTTTTTGTATCCTTCCTTTAAATAAAGAGCATTGACCACAATTTTTTTTCCGCCGTTTTAGTGTTTCTAAAATAATATGACATTTTCTTGAATGGACGTGACTAGTGAAAAAAGAAATATATCCATTTTTTTTATTAAATTCCCTGCATTCAAATTGGGTTTGGTGTTTACTATCCTTGATTCCTCCACATAACGACCAATGTTTAAAAATGTCTACTGCCGCATAAATAGCTTCGACGCTTGTGAACGCTGGTAATTGTGTACATAATGGATGGTTCATAGGAAGTGCTTGACCATATACCTTTACTGATGGTAGTAAACTCTCTTTTGAAACAGTAAGGGAGATTAATATAGAAGAGGTTTCAATGTTGCTTTTAAAAATTGTAACATTGTTATTTGATGTGGTAAAGCTCCATGTGTTTGGCATACCTATTTTCAAGGAGGTAAATGCATCTTTTAAGTCGGAAAAATCAAACACGTCCTCCATAAACACTTCTTGAACTTTAGGTGGGGTTTCAGTTACATGTTCTAAAGTTAACGTATTGGTGAGCGGTTCAGATGGTAAAATTTCAGAAATATCTTCCTTGAATTGAGCCACTTCAGTTTGGGATGATGCGATTGAAGTCAATATTTGAGCATTTAAAACATCAACGCTATTTTCACTAATATTAGCAGCTGCTTCAATTTCAATTGGTTCTACAAATTGTTCTTCACAATTGTTGGTACGTACCTATTAAAAAACAATTAAAATAAATGAAGTTGATAGAACCCATTAGTGGTACCTATATTACTTACCATCAAATTTAATGTGTCTGGCGTCCCACTAAATGGTATCGGGTCTGGATTATCATCTGTTGGCCCATTCTACCCAACAAAATGCAACGAGCAAATATAAAGACTATATTTTTCGAGCCTCTTCAACAGATCTTAATCATATCTCTGGCAAGCCAATACCCATCTCTTACATTTTCCCAAATCTTTTTTGGGCCTTGGAAACGTCATGAAAAAAACCCCTTCTTCATGATTTTCGGCACTATTTTGGCACAACGAATACACACAACGTTTATTTTTAACCATTGTTCATAATATAATTAAAATTAAAATTTATTAATAATGGAGAGGTCTCAAATTAAATCTAAAACTGAATCTTAGCTAAAGCAAGAATCCTTGGCTAAAGTTCGTTAACTTCAAACGGCGCCATTTTAATAAAGAGGGGAATTCGTCCTTGACGGAAAAGAAACAAGCCGGCCCGCCTTTCGGATCATCTTAAGCGCGCCAGTGCTGCTGCCGTTTTTATAACACAGGAGGCCCGGCGTGCTACCTATTCTCTTAAAAATATAGAATCCTTGATATATTCCTTTACTTGCGCAAATGGTGTTACATTTTCCCTCAGCCAGTCGGACATTTCAGAACTTTCATTTTCTCTATAAACTAAGTGAAAATTTCGTAAAAGTTCTGTCATAAGGAAATATTATGCATTTCTTACCAGACATATCTTGGGCGGTTGCCAGAGAACTTTGAGATTGGTTCGAGGGAATCTTCGGTGTTAATGTTTCACCGTGTTTTTTAAGACTTTTCCTAACATTTCTCAATCTTTCCTCAAGATACCCAGTGGCTGGCCTTTTGTTACCATATGTAAACCACACAAACTAAAAATATATTTATTTTAATATATGTCCTAAGAACTAAATTTAAAATAAACTAACATGCCCAGTATTGTCTTTGGAATTAAACCTAGGAAACTCCTTTATTATGCATTTAGATAGTGCAACTTTCACCAATGACGAAGGGCTGAAAAAGTATATTTTACAAATTTTTTATATGGTAAAAACATTAACATTTAAAAACCACAATTAAAAAATTTACTTCATGGATTAGAAAAATATATCAAACTCACTTAGGTCCATATAAGTTGATAAGGTGTGAAACAAGTATGCGACACATAATTTTTCTACTTTGTATTGAGAATGGTTTTTTTGATTGTAGTTCCTGGCATATTTCTCTACCATCTTCAGTTGCCATCAAAATTCCTTTTACATGCTGATAAAATAAAACTTGTTAGTTACAAATTTAAAGCTTTTTCAATACTTGTAAAAATGATCCAATAAGAAATATATAGAAATGGTCTTACAAATATTTCTTCATTACTTGAAGTTGTTGAGTTAAAAGTGGTTTGTACACTTTCATTAGCCGAATGGCTACTGCCCATACTTTCGGATAATTGAGTAATTTGTTGCTTGTTGCCAGTAGTGATAACATTATGTTTTGCATTTTCAAAAACTTCACTGGGGTCATTAACTCCAATTTCAGATTCAGAAATTTCAAAAACACCAGATGCAATTTCAGTTAAAGTTTTTTCAACATTTCCAGTGGCATTGTGGTTCCTAATACATTACATTGTTTTTAATCAAGCTAAATCATTTAAATATTAAGGGAAAATACAAAAACTATTTTACATCGACAACTAATTACTGTAAATTTGGGTAGATTGCCTGTGCTAAGTCTCATGCAAAATGCTACTTGCGAATTAAATAAACACAACAGTTCTGCTTGAAACTTTTGTAATTTCCAATATATAAAATCAATATTTTCATTGAGGTATAAGTTTTCATTTAAAGTGAATTTAAAGACAATTTTAGTTACAAAATAATAATCTATTAATTAAATATATGGTAAACTATTAATGATGATTAGTTCTGAATCTATTCAGGCACATCTGAATAGATGTATCTTTAAATTCATTCCATTGTAGTAAAAAGATACCCAGTGGCTGGCCTTTTGTTACCATATGTAAACCACACAAACTAAAAATATATTTATTTTAATATATGTCCTAAGAACTAAATTTAAAATAAACTAACATGCCCAGTATTGTCTTTGGAATTAAACCTAGGAAACTCCTTTATTATGCATTTAGATAGTGCAACTTTCACCAATGACGAAGGGCTGAAAAAGTATATTTTACAAATTTTTTATATGGTAAAAACATTAACATTTAAAAACCACAATTAAAAAATTTACTTCATGGATTAGAAAAATATATCAAACTCACTTAGGTCCATATAAGTTGATAAGATGTGAAACAAGTATGCGACACATAATTTTTCTACTTTGTATTGAGAATGGTTTTTTTGATTGTAGTTCCTGGCATATTTCTCTACCATCTTCAGTTGCTATCAAAATTCCTTTTACATGCTGATAAAATAAAACTTGTTAGTTACAAATTTAAAGCTTTTTCAATACTTGTAAAAATGATCCAATAAGAAATATATAGACATGATCTTACAAATATTTCTTCATTACTTGAAGTTGTTGAGTTAAAAGTGGTTTGTACACTTTCATTAGCCGAATGGCTACTGCCCATACTTTCGGATAATTGAGTAATTTGTTGCTTGTTGCCAGTAGTGATAACATTATTTTTTGCATTTTCAAAAACTTCACTGGGGTCATTAACTCCAATTTCAGATTCAGAAATTTCAAAAACACCAGATGCAATTTCAGTTAAAGTTTTTTCAACATTTCCAGTGGCATTGTGGTTCCTAATACATTACATTGTTTTTAATCAAGCTAAATCATTTAAATATTAAGGGAAAATACAAAAAATATTTTACATCGACAACTAATTACTGTAAATTTGGGTAGATTGCCTGTGCTAAGTCTCATGCAAAATGCTACTTGCGAATTAAATAAACACAACAGTTCTGCTTGAAACTTTTGTAATTTCCAATATATAAAATCAATATTTTCATTGAGGTATAAGTTTTCATTTAAAGTGAATTTAAAGACAATTTTAGCTACAAAATAATAATCTATTAATTAAATATATGGTAAACTATTAATGATGATTAGTTCTGAATCTATTCAGGCACATCTGAATAGATGTATCTTTAAATTCATTCCATTGTAGTAAAAAAATTAAAAAATACTTAACATTTTATTGCCTCTCATAAAAGGACACACACAATTCATAAACATTTACTCAGCCTATCTACCCAAACTTTATAATATTTAAGTTTTTTTAGATTAAAAAACAAAAATTAATTGGACTTATGTATATTGGACTCATGAATAAATCAAAAGTTTTCAAACATATTTATATTTGGGAACAATATATAATTCATCATTGGGACCACTGAAAGATCTAGAGAGCTGCAAAGGACAGGGATCTGCAATATCATCTATATTAAATAAGCGCATGTTTATTGGGTTCATTAACTTTACACTATATGCATGGAAGTGTCTCTCAAAAGAAATGGTTTCTAAACATGACAACTATTTTAAAACGAAGTTGATCTTTTAGTAAAATATGTTCTATTTTACCGTAGACAATATTGTCTTCATTTATGTCAATTACTAGAACTTGACCCGGTGTATACAAAACTCCAGCATATTTCACCCAATTTAAATATGCAATATCATCAAACACTGAGCTGCCTAACAAATTTGCAAGATATTTACCATGAGTTAAGTTGGCCAAAAGGGATAAATTTGAAGGACCAATTTGAGTATCTCTCTGGTCAAAAGCTTTAGCATTTCTGGTATTAAATGCAAACAGCATTTGCTGTTGATAGGCTAATGACTTTGTAATGTTCTTGAAATTGCATATTACATGTGCATACTTTTTAAAAAAATTGTGTTTAGCTTCAAACCTAATAACTCCAACACGAATTAAAGGGCCAACCATTTTTGTGTAGTGCAACATGAAATGATGTTTTGGCTTGAGAGATCTTCCCGGAAACAAAGAAAGAAAATATTCATGGTGATCTAATATAATTTGATTTAAATAAGGCAAATGGTTTTCAAGTATGTAAGGGGAAAATATGATATCTACACATTCTATAAGCATTAGCAGTAGTTCAAAATTTTCAATATCAATGGGTACTAAATCACTTAAGAGCAAAGGTAAATAACGAAGAAAGCACCAAAGCTGACTAGCACTTTGACCAGTAGCACCATCTGGATTCTGAATGTGATATTTCGTAAGCTGGGTAGGTTTGTTTTTAACATCAGTGCCAAATAAGAAACTAGAAATTCGACAATTTAACTGGTCCAGAGTGAAAAAAAATTCATTTATAAGATTCCCTAAAACAAGTTTTATTTCAAGGGGAGCAATTCCTTCTAATACATCGTGCATTATGTCAGAAACAAAATTAGTTGTGACATGAAAGTGCTTAAGTTTATTAAAAATACAATCTCTCTTAATACCAGTTTCTGCTGGAGACATTAAAGCGACATCCTGATTATAATTTTCTACATTTCTCAAAATACTACTATCTATAGCTGTTTGCTTCGCCATAACACTCCTATGGATTTTACAAAAACGACATGGGAAATTTTCAGTAAAGCGTTCAATTAAGCCAAGCATAACGTGCATGCCAAGATTGTCCCCACTGATTTGAGCTAAGTAGGCAAAAGCTTTACCAGAAAACTGTTGTAAATTTATCTGAAAACCATTTTCCTATAAGTGAGAGAGCACAGAATCTATACCCAGTACTTTAATGTAACTTGACTTTGCTAATGCTAACAAATATACATTATTTAATGTTGAGTTGTATTGTGGTGGCAATGCTTTGATGGTAATGTAAAAAGCCGTTACTTTGTGTGTACCAGTTTTAGCACCTAAAGGATTGGTTACTTCAAACTCATCAGAATAAAGCATGATAGGGAGATTATTATTATTGTCATCAAATTTTATATTCACACCCTGAATACCATCTTTAAAATCTCGCAAACCAGGATTTTCATTATTAATATAGTGTTTCATAATATCATAAACCCCGGGAGTTCAATAAGTTTCGTTAACGTTTTTCTCAATGGTACTACCTGAAAATAACATTTTTTTGTTCTTTCTAATTCAACCCCAGATACAGAGCATTGAATATTCTTGTTTAATTCACCAATTTCAATGTCTTTAGGCTCAATAAGATAGTCATTTTCTTTAAGATATTTGTGTTGTTTATATGAAGTATCAAAGTCTTTAAATGGATTAGATATCTCATCAAATTCTGAAAATAGCTTATCTAACTCAACAGCCAAATCTTTAAATTGTAATTGCACCTTGCATTTCAAATACTCTATGATATCACGAACAAGTTCAGTGACTTTAATCACAATGGTTTGAATACAAGATTGCGAAACAGTTGCGGATGACTTAAGTTCACAGAGAAACTGAACTGCTGAGTCTAAAATGTCACTGGATTTACGGCCATTGTTCTCAGTGACCACGTCAATTTCCTCTGCCAAATGAGCATCATTTTGTACATGAATATTGTCACATATTGGAGGAACATCTACATTTTCATTGCTTTCATTAATAGCAAGAAATTCATTAAAATTAAGAGGGTGATTTTTTAAAAGATGACGCTTTAAGGAGTAAAAAGTGGAATAAGATTGGCTACAATGTTCTTCTGCGCAATAAACATATCCAGAGCCTTCTCTTATGTTGTGGGCATTCATTAAAGGAAATACAAGGTTTTGGGGGCTACCAGATAATACTTTTCCACACTTAAAACATTTATAAGCCATTTGGAATAAATTTCTTTTAACTTCTTACAAAAAAGTAAAACCAAAATCCGAGTTACAGTTGATACTGTCTGTATGGCAAAATTAACAATTAGCCTACCTATTATCAATATTATCTTCTTTATACTTTTGAAACAATGCCAGAAATTTTAAACGTGGGCCAACAACGGGTATAATTTCTTTTACAAATTCTGGTGAAAGCAATTTAAAGGATTCCTCATCAATGTAATTAGCTGTTAAAAATAAAACCCCTTAAAAATTTCAGATCCCCCAATTTCTGAGAATATATTACAGAAATAAAAAAACCAATAAGATTACCTTTAAAATTATCTTTAAATTCTAATAGAGACCATTCTAAAAGTTTTTTTTTTCAACAAAAGCATCCATCTGACAGGGCAAAGATTTCAATCCAGAATAAATTTACAATATAAAATACACCTAAAAGAAAATTGATAAACTTGCTTTAAATAAACCGACTAAAAGATAAGCTAAAACAAAATTAAATATTATAACAGAAAAATTCATAAAAATAAGGTAAAATGGATTAATCTAGTAACTATTGGGGTGGGTTTTTAAAATGAAGGGTTATTTATGCTAAACTGTAATGTGTCTTTAACTTCATGAGCTATATGTAGTCGAATGAAAGTAAAATCATAATAGTTGACTCGAGGTATTTTGAATATTATCCCAAACTAGACTTGTCCAGAGCTTCGGAGCGTACAAAGTTAAATCCAGTAAACAACTATTGAGGTAGGTTTTTTAAATTAACAGTTATTTATGCTAAACTGTAATGTGTCTTTAAATTCATGAGTCATGTGAAGTCGAATGAAAGTAAAATCATAATAGTTGACTCGACGTTTTTTGAATTTTATCCCAAACTAGACTTGTCCCGAGCTTCGGAGCGTAGAAAGTTAAATCTGGTTAACAACTATTGGGGTAGGTTTTTTCAAATTAACAGTTATTTATGCTAAACTGTAATGTGTCTTTAACTTCATGAGTCATGTGAAGTCGAATGAAAGTAAAATCATAATAGTTGACTCGACGTTTTTTGAATTTTATCCCAAACTAGACTTGCCCAGAGCTTTGGAGCGTACAAAGTTAAATCTGGTAAACAACTATTGGGGTAGGTTTTTTTAAATTAACAGTTATTTATGATAACCTGTAATGTGTTGTAACGGATCCGGTCGCTGGATGGCGTCCGTGTCCGTTACAGTGAACCCTCCTATTTTTCATAAACATTTTTAGTTATATTTTCGCCGCTAGAGGGATAGCAGTCTAGCGTGGGCAGTATAAATGTCCTGCGCCACGCGATTTCATTGTCTCTTTCTCCTTGTCTCGCCCGGAGATGGTTGCCCGTGAGGATTCCGGGTCAACGTTTTATATCCCCTCGTTGATATGTTTTTAATCTTTGCCCCAAGAGTTCCCTTTGTATTATAAAGGTTTCCCCGAGATATATTATGGCTGAACGAGGTAGTTCCGATGTTATTGTAAGTGTAATTATTTGTCTAATTATTAAACCTGTTTTTGACCGAATCAACTCGTGTGGTGATTTTCACTTATAAGACTGGCTTAGCCTGAACCCTAACTTGTAACCGCTTACCCTAATCGTGTTACATCCTTAATGGGATACGATTGGGAAGGCGAAACGGTTACACTGGCACCTGAACTGGGGCTAAGCGTTTAAATTACGTTTTATTTTGTGAAAATTACGAGTTGAATAATGTCAGTAAAAGAATTGAAGCCGCCTGGACGCTGACGGTCACTCTCCACGAAGCTACAAGCGATATTACAGCGGAAAACGGTGGTACCGCAAGCTGCGCTGGAGTTGTTTTGTTCGCGGGACTTTCGCTTGCCTCGATTTTGGGACATTGTCAGTCTCGAGCAGTGGCGTAAGATCCAAGAACAAACCTGAGGAATCGCTACCAGTCCTACTCAGGATGAACTCGATTGCGTAACGCTTGGCGATGGGCGGTATACGATTTTGAATTTTTAATTTCCGGAAGGGAATTGGAACAAAAATTCATATCATGCCCACGCCGTTATGCGACTTCATCCTGAGACGGGAGATTCTGCGGCGGACACCGGCTATGTTAGATTGTCTGACCAATGCTTGTCGACTTGGAAATCAAACGATTCTGTTTATGGGTGCACCCTTGAGAAGGAACTCGCCCCTCTTACATGTACATACAACGATAAATAAAGCCATAACATCGACGAAACGTCGTAAGTTCAGCCGGCCGCCGAGCCGAATTTTCGGCGGTGACTACGACGTTATCATGCGTAATGTATTGGAAATGAAAGGAACCGTAATGGTCGCCCCTATAAAGACGATGAGTGTGATGCAAGGACAGAGAGACCATTATATACACTATCAACAATCACTCCTTTCCCTTCGCAAGCCTTACCGACTGCTGTGACACAGTCAACAGGATTTTTTGGATGTTTCCCCGAGTTTAACACAACTGTATCCACGTCTGATTATGGGGACAATATCGCCGCTATGGATGTGTCAATGTGTCGTTGGGGCACGATGTACCGAATTGCCCAAAGTAAAGCCGTCATCTACGGACTTGAATGAACTTTCGTATTATGTATATTTTACTCTATTATGTGTGTATTTTATTTTTCGTGGGTCTCTTGTACATCCATAACCTCAGTTCACCTCACCCATAATATCTCATTTATTAGTTGGGGGGATGTAACGCATCCGGTCGCCGGATGGCGTCCGTGTCCGTTACAGTGAACCCTCCTATTTTTTATAAACATTTTTTAGTTATATTTTCGCCGCTAGAGGGATAGCAGTCTAGCGTGGGCAGTATAAATGTCCTGCGCCACGCGATTTCATTGTCTCTTTCTCCTTGTCTCGCCCGGAGATGGTTGCCCGTGAGGATTCCGGGTCAACGTTTTGTATCCCCTCGTTGATATGTTTTTAATCTTTGCCCCAAGAGTTCCCTTTGTATTATAAAGGTTTCCCCGAGATATATTATGGCTGAACGAGGTAGTTCCGATGTTATTGTAAGTGTAATTATTTGTCTAATTATTAAACCTGTTTTTGACCGAATCAACTCGTGTGGTGATTTTCACTTATAAGACTGGCTTAGCCTGAACCCTAACTTGTAACCGCTTACCCTAATCGTGTTACATCCTTAATGGGATACGATTTGGGAAGGCGAAACGGTTCCAGTGTCTTTAACTTCATGAGTCATGTGTAGTCGAATGAAAGTAAAACCATAATAGTTGACTCGAGGTAATTTTAATTTTATCCCAAACTAGGCTTGTCCAGAGCTTTGGAGCGTACAAAGTTAAATCTGGTAAACAACTATTGGGGTAGGTTTTTTTAAATTAACAGTTATTTATGCTAAACTGTAATGTGTTTTTAACTTCATGAGTCATGTGTAGTCGAATGAAAGTAAAATCATAATAGTTGACTCGATGTTTTCTGAATTTTATCCCAAACTAGACTTGTCCAGATCTTCGGAGCGTACAAAGTTAAATCTGGTAAACAACTATTGGGGTATGTTTTTTTAAATTAAGGGTTATTTTTGCTAAACTGTAATGTGTCTTTAACTTCATGAGCTATATGTAGTCGAATGAAAGTAAAATCATAATAGTTGACTCGAGGTATTTTGAATTTTATCACAAACTAGGCTTGTCCAGAGCTTTGGAGCGTACAAAGTTAAATCTGGTAAACAACTATTGGGGTAGGTGTTTTTAAATTAACAGTTATTTATGCTAAACTGTAACGTGTCTTTAACTTCATGAGCTATGTATAGTCGAATGAAAGTAAAATCATAATAGTTGACTCGAGGTATTTTGAATTTTATCACAAACTAGGTTTGTCCAGAGCTTTGGAGCGTACAAAGTTAAATCTGGTAAACAACTATTGGGGTAAGTTTTTTTAAATTAACAGTTATTTATGCTAAACTGTAATGTGTCTTTAACTTCATGAGCTATGTGTAGTCGAATGAAAGTAAAATCATAATAGTTGACTCGAGGTATTTTGAATTTTATCGCAAACTAGGCTTGTCCAGGGCTTCGGAGCGTACAAAGTTAAATCTGGTAAACAACTATTGGGGCATGGTATTTTACTAATTTGTTAAAGATTACGTAGAGTATCAGTCGTGTATTAATCTTTAACAAAATATGTACAGAGTTAAATCTGGGAAAGCTATAACTTAATGTTGTATCCTAAAATGCTCAAACCATTTAGCTGCATAAAAATTTAGCTTTAAATAACGTAAGGCAGTTTCCTTGTCAGATAAACCAACACTATGGCTAAATTCAAATCTTCATTGGAGTCAGTATACATACTGACTCCAATGAAGTTTTAATTTAAAATTCTGCTAAGTTGACAATGACAACATTAAACACAGTAACAATAGTGCTAGAGTGAGGGGTACTCTCTTACTCTTTCCCAAGAGGGGTCCTATAAGGACCCCTCTTGGGAAAGAGTAAGAGAGTCATTTGATCATCGATTTCAACCCTATTCTAAAGTTGATAGTCCAATACCAAGCCTTTTTACTCCAGTGATGTGCTTTAGGACCAGATCGTCATTAATTCTGGACTGTTTAGTCAGTATCTACCTTTGGTGTAAGATGTTAGCAACAAAGCTTTTTAAGGTGGAGATATTTGAATTCAAAACCATAAACAACTTCTTTGCTTTCCCCAACGCTACATGTATATTTTATATACATATACATTGAAGATTAGTCAAATTGGATATAATAACTTTAAAATGAACTTATTATACAGGGTCTTTTTTTTGCTCGGAAAAGTGTTTTTTTTCAAAAACTATTTATAGTACCGATTTCAAATTTGGAAGGTCAATTCTCTATACCGGGGGACATCAGTTTGAGAAATTTGAGCGTTTTCGGTAATGTTTTTCACCAATTTTGAAAAATTATTTTTCGACCACTAGGTGCGAGATAAAAAATTTCTATTATAAAGTTGTAGGCCGTCATCGAAAACCCTTAAAAATTGTTCACTCGACGAAAAACAATTTATTTATCAGTGAAAATTCGAGCTTGAAAAATTTACAAGTTGGTGAAGCCAAATTACGATTGTTTGAAACGATAATTGAAACCGAATTACCTAATCCAGTTGAAACTTTGTTTAAAAAAACGACCGGATTTAAAAAACACGAGGCTATAGGTCAATCCTAAACATGCATTGGGTATTTAAAGGAAAACTTTGGGAGATTATTATCAGTGTTTGATAATATTTCGAACAATGCCTCGTTATTCAGTAGCTGAGCGTACCGATATAGTTGCCATTTACTATGGAGAAGCAGCGCAAAACCTTAGAAGAGTGACTGAAATCTTCGCAGAAAGACATCCAAATGGAGCACCATCTGTAAATACAGTAAGACGAGCAATTAACGATTTCAATCAATTTGGTAACTTGCAACCTAGGTTTCGCGGATTGGGTCAACCGGATTTAGACTTCGAGAACAATGTACTCGCGTACTTTGTGGCATATCCTCGTCACAGTTGCGCTAACGCCGCTGCTGATTTGGGTTGTTCTGCAAATCGTGTGTGGAAAATTCTTCGTAAGAATCGCTATCACCCATACAGAGCTACGCTCCACCAAGGACTAATTGACGGAGACCATCAAAGACGTTATGAATTTAGCAACTGGTTACTAAATGCTGCCCAAGAAGATAGACAATTTTTGCGCCATGTTTTGTTCTCCGACGAAGCGTCATATTCTAGAGATGGGCCCTTTAATCATCAAAACAGCCATCTTTGGTCTGACATCAACCCACATTGGGGTTTTGAATATCATCACCAGGTTCAATTTGAACGGGTCAATGTTTGGGTTGGACTTGTTGGAAACCGTTTGATTGGTCCCTTTTTCCTGCCGACGAACCTCAACGGCCAAAGGTATTTACATTTTCTACAGAACGAACTGAGTGACGCAATCGACGACCTTCCATTGGCTGAAAGACGTCAGTTGTGGTTTCAGCAAGATGGCGCCCCTCCGCATTTTTCCCGGCAAGTAACTGAGCACCTCAACAACGAGTTTCCTGAAAGGTGGATAGGGAGAAATGGTCCAGTGCATTGGCCAGCAAGGTCACCTGACCTAACACCGCTGGATTATTTTCTCTGGGGATTCGTTAAAGCAAAGGTATACGCCACGCCCATTGAAACTAGGGAGGAACTCATTAGACGAATAATCAGTGCTTGCCGAGACGTCACACCAAAAATGGTAGAGAATGCGTGAATAAAATATCTGCATTTAAAAACCAAACGTGTACATTTTTTCAAGTGTGAAAACTCTACTACTTTTGTATTAGACTTGTTCCCTTTTCAATTATCGTTTCAAACAATCGTAATTTGGCTTCACCAACTTGTAAATTTTTCAAGCTCGAATTTTCACTGATAAATAAGTTGTTTTTCGTCGAGTGAACAATTTTTAAGGGTTTTCGATGACGGCCTACAACTTTATAATAGAATTTTTTTATCTCGCACCTAGTGGTCGAAAAATAATTTTTCAAAATTAGTGAAAAACATTACTGAAAACGCTCAAATTTCTCAAACTGATGTCCCCCGGTATAGAGAATTGACCTTCCAAATTTGAAATCGGTACTATAAATAGTTTTTGAAAAAAAAACACTTTTCCGAGCAAAAAAAAGACCCTGTATAGAGCAAGTAGCATAAGTGAAATTTTACTCTTACATCACGTTTATTGCAGAGCTTGACCGTTTCTATTTTAATAATTTTATCTAACTTGGCAAAAAGGCTTGAAACACTTTCAGGCACATTTCTTTTTAACAACTTCACAACTTCACTTAACAGTTTACATTGCATGAAGTGACTAAGGCTCAAGTACTGACTTAGTTACCTGTTAATTACTATAGTGAAAAACTATAGTTATTTATAGTACTAACGCAATATAATCCTTTATTAATTATTAAAGATTTAAGTATAAAAATTATATTTACCATTTATTGGATTCCGTTGAATTGCTGCTCGCTGCAATGGCCAAAGTTACCGCTCTTTGTAAAAACGCCCGAAAGTTCCAGAAAATTGTATAATTTGGCGGGCTACATCATCCAATGAAATCATTAAATAGAAACGGCTGCAGACGACAAAAACGCGTTATGATACAGAAATTGCCCAACTTGGGCTTAAGAGATAAATCCTTATTTAGCCCAAATATATGTAGTGAAACACATTTACCCAAAATTGGAATGATAGCCCAAAATGGGTCATAAAGGACTCAACTTGGGTCAAATAAAATTTTGCCCAAATGTTTTTGCCCAACCTTTTTTAGCTCGTACGTCTTATAGTTATTTTGCGATAGAATCGAGTGGGATTCGAACCTAGAGCCCTCCTGCATGATAGGCGAGTGTTTTGCCACAGAACCACTGATACGTATTACGTTACATTGCTATATAGTCCAATTAAAAGGGACGGTAGTCCCTATGCAAGGTCCGGTAGAGTAGAGCACCTACCCGGGCACTTGCTATATGATCTCAAGTCAGAATGAAGCCGATTTTACTCCCTCGTATCTCAAATACTATAGGTCGTATCAAAAATAGTGATGTATCGTTTGAAAGGTTACAAGCACGCAACAAACATATACGAATTACATCGAACAGGGTTGAGGCGACGTTTCGTAGTAATGAGGAAAAGTACGGGTTAATTTTTCTTCTTCTTCTTCTTCCATCTTCTCCTCGCAGACCGCTCTACAGCAAAAACTACTGAACCGATTTAAATGAAATTTCGTATACAGTTTCAAATTAAGCTCCCATTGGGTCCTCCACTCTAAAAAAGGTTGGGTCAAATGATACCCAAAATGGGTCACTATAGCACCTATCCAAGAAGTTGGGCAAACCTTAAAAAAACCCAATTTGGTAAAAAATATTACCCAAATGTGGGTCAATGTAAAATTACCCAAAATTTTGGGTAGTAAAAAACTAACCCCAAAATATGGGTTATACTCAAAATAGCCCGAGTTTTTAAGTTAAATTAATAATTTAACCCAAATATCTTGGTAGTTTAAAATATCCAATTATATGGGTCTATTGAAAAAAGTGGACCAACTACAAAAGTCAAATACATATTTGACCAAAAGAACTGGGTTACTGTATCAACCCAAATATATAGGTAAAATTTAAAAATAGCCCAAATAAAGAGTAGACCTCTATTTTTAAACAACCTTTATTTCTTTCTAACCACAGATTACAGTTGAGGTAACTTACTTTAAATTAAAAAATACTATAACTGGTGATTATTTACAAATGCATTTTATTAAATCAAACGTTTCATTTAAAAATATATTTAAAGAAATGGAAATGGTCGTACTAAAATAATAATTTTAACTATACATTAATATCAACATTTATGATATTATCTGTATTTACAATGTTTTAATTCAATTTATATAGCAAAAATATTTTTTTCAAATTCAATATCACCGATTTTAAACACAACTTATTGTTAAAGTTTATCAAAAAATGAGATCTGAATACACAGTACATTATACAAAACTACACATTTAATATCAAGATTTAAGATATTATCTGTACTTACGTTTTAGTTAAATTTCTTATGTAGCAAAACCACTGTTTAAATTCAATATCACCGATTTTAAACACAATTGAATGTTTAAGAGTATCAAAAAATGAGTTCTGACTACATAATAAAATATCAAAAAATATGAAACAACGAATTCTTAAGTGCACAAGAAAAATTTAAAGTTTTATTTTAAAACATTATTTACCCGACTAGTTTCGGACACGTAATCGGACCTTCATCAGGGGTATGACCCGTTTACAATTTTTATCGTCGTATTTATAACCTTAGTTACATATTTTTTATTATTTTTTTTTAAAAAAGAATTTTATTCCAAAAGTTGATGTAATCTACCCCCGGTCGCAAATCATGGTTTAAACATTTACCTTTATCTTTAGATTTTTTAATATAGTAGGATTCTAATAAATTTAATTCGATTGAGATATTACAATATTTTTTAAGTTCAGAAGATTCAAAGTTAATTTTATGGTTTTTATTTTGAACGTGGGTAGCCAAGGCCGATTTATGGAACCTTTTTAACCTAACATCGTCAAAATGTTCTTTTGTGCGTATTTTAACACTTCGCCCTATGTATTCGTCTCCACATTCACACTTAATTGAATACACTCCAGGTTAATCTTCTTTTTCAATTGGATATTTAAGGGATTTTAAGTGGTTTATAATTTTGTTCGTAGGTTTAAATGCAGTGTTACAATTTAAACGACTCTTGAAGATGTTGGCTATTTTTGAAGACAAAGTTGAATGAAGGGGATACAGAAAATTGGTTTACCCTTGTTAAAACTTTTTAACGTAGTACGTTTAGCTATGTCTTTAGAACTTTTAAATTTACCATATGCTTTCTCGACACTAATTTCAAAAACTCCAATTCACTCTCAAGAGCTAAATCATCTGAACAAATATTTAAAGCACGATATACAAGGGTGTAGAAGGAACTCATTTTTTGTGACAAAGGGTGTCCAGAGCGATTATGGGGAATAGTGGTAACTGAAAATGGTTTTCTAAATACTGATGTTTCTACATGGTTATTGACTTTTTTATACATACATCAAGAAAATTTAAAACGTTATTCGACAAAGAGTTCCAGAGTATATTTTATATTAGGATGAATGTTGTCGAGGTATTCATGGAACGTTTTTAAAAAATCAAGACCATGTTGCCAAATATTTAATGTGCCATGCTAACTTAACAAATGAGTTTGAAGGCTTTACTTTTAACCTGCATTAATAATTATTTAAAGACACAAGTTCTAACTTTAAACCTCGGAAGAAATTATGTACAATGTACTCCAATTCCAACTTTCAAAGACCAAGTTCTAACTTCTAAAAGGTCCTGAAGATCTAAGGCTTAGAAGTAAGCACAACAACTGTTGAATGCAAATTAACTCGAATGATAATTCATTCATACAACAGATATTTTAAAAAAAGTAGAATATGTGAAATTACCATTAAACAAAATCTTTTAGTTAACATCTGGAACTTTTCCTATTTGTCCGTCGTAGCGACTAGCTAGTTTGTTACTTTGATAGGCCAGACGGCGGGAAACGAAAATGAAACCCAAAGTTTAGCTGACGACAAAATTTCCTTTACCACTTGTTGGGCAGGTGCAATAATCCCTAAATAACCCAAAAGCATTTAGTGAAACAAGACTACCCAATAAATTTGTAATAACCCGAATTGGGTCAAAAGTGACTTAAAATGGGTAAAAAAATATTTTACCCAATATTTTTTACCCAACCTTTTTTAGAGTGTGCCAAAGAAGAAGTTCATATCTAGTATAATTCTTGAGCTACGGTGACAGATGTACAGTTCAGCGAGTCGGTAACGAAACCATGGAGTAACAACCGGAGCGACCAGCGATTTAAAAAAAAATAATGCAAAAGGTTTGATGGTTGATTCTAGGTGAATAAGTGGTGCTGTGTTCCAAAAAATAGTCTTAAAGGTTAAAATGCCCGCTATGACTGATATACTTGGAAACTATGTATGCAACATATTTATAGGTGGATTGTTGGTAAAAAGGGGCGCTGAATTCGATAACAATAGTCTTGCGAGTGTTAGGGTGGGGGTTGTCCGCTATAGGGCTTGTCGATAAATAAGTCCAGTTTATGACGTTTATGGGAATATAATTACAGATCTTGTCCTAGGGAAATAGATTAAACATTCGAATGCTACTGATTTATAAGTTGTTTCTAAGTGAAAGAGGTGCAGTGAGTTCGAAGTGTCTCGCCAGTGTCAGGGTGGGCAGTGTGCCACCAGAGGGCGGTAAACGATACCAATGAGTAATAAACACAATTCAAAACGTGTAAAGTTTAATAACAATCGTAAAAGCTTATTTATTAACATTAAAAAATGAATTAAAGAGCAAAATGACGTCACGTTTTCCAAAAATTAACGTAAATAGTATCTAAGCGTACGCAATGTTGGCGAAAGAGCTAGGCAGTTCTCAATATTCCAAATAGGTGAAAGTTCACTTTCCAATTTTGTTTATAAATATTATTTCCGCTTTGTTACGTTTGAAGGTATTATAATAACTTCACTGCTAGTCTGCTATTGTTATAAACAAAAAGGCGTAAAATCCACCCAAAAACCATTCGGTTAAAAATTGCAAGGTCCTTTTAAACAAAAACGGCACGTCCTATATTACTTTAGGCCATAAAAGTAGTGAAATCAAATAACGGGCAACATCTGTAATTATATTCCCATAAACGTCATAAACTGGACTTATTTATCGACAAGTGATGTGCTCTGAAGTAATATGCTAGACCTTGCGCGTCCTAAGTGTTTTACTGAGTTAAAATCATTTGTACAACCATAAAACATTTCAAAGAGAATGGCTAATATTAGAATCGAAGTGTATCAATTATATTGTTTAGATCGAAATACATTATCTACTTGGTTTAAATTTACTCTTTTACCTTAAAACCATAATTAAATAAAGCAAACAAGTTGTTTACTGCAGTAATTACGTCACTGCAGTCAACAACTTGTCTGCTTTCAGTCATTGGCCAGTTTCAATAGTCGCACCTCCATCTATCAATAATGTTCAGAAATGTTCGAGTACCACTAGTACGGACAGTTTCAGTAATTTTATCGAGTATTTTTATCTTGTCTTGGTTGGCCAAGGTGCTACTTTGAGCGAGACAAGAATTAAACCCGTGCGAACGTTTATTTCACTGCCAAGTTATATTGACTCGTTTACTATGCTTTTAAGGTTAAAGAGTAAATCTAAACAGAGTAGATAATGTATTTTGATCTTAACAATATATGCACCTATAAATAAAATAAACAAGCCGGGCCACGCTTTTCGAGAACGAAAGAAAACTTTAAAGTCGGGAGGTTGAAATGGTCCCGTGATTAGGTAATGATGCCATCTACATCGTTTTTAGGAACTAATTATTGATATTTATGCTTGCCTTTCGTCCGCTACGTTGTAAATTATATGATTTGTTCACTCTTTATACATTCTTAAGAAAACGTTTTATCTTATATTGACCTTTTTCTTTAATTAACTTGGTAAATTATTTAACTGATATTGTATCATTAATCGTTACAGCTAAGCTAAGAAAACTTGTCTCGTCTAATATAAGCCATTCTCTTTGAAATGTTTTATGGTTGTACAAAGCATTTTAACTCAGTAAAACACTTAGGACGCGCAAGGTCTAGCATATTACTTCAGAGCACATCACTTGTCGATAAATAAGTCCAGTTTATGACGTTTATGGGAATATAATTACAGATCTTGCCCATTATTTGATTTCATTATTTTATGGCCTAAAGTAATATAGGACGTGACGTTTTTGTTTAAAAGGACCTGGCAATTTTTAACCGAATGGTTTTTGGGTGGATAGATTTTACAAATAAAGTTTCTTACAAAACGTAACAAGGTCGAGATTCACACCCGGGTTATATTTTTTGTGTGAAAAATAGGATTATAATAAGGCATTGCTAATGGTAGTCAACACTGTGCTTTTTGCTTATAAATTGATGTTGTAAGTATATTTTTTTTCCATTTCAGTTTCTAATATTTCAAGGAAAAAACTTAAGCTTTTCATGTTGACAAGCTTAATTGACATAACAGGTAAACAATGTTTCCATAAAAATTAGTGAATTATAATGATTGTATTGTTCAATGTCATTGTTACCTTCAAGGTGATATTTACGAACCACCACTATAGTTCCAAAAAAAACATAAGACTCGCGCGCTCTTAAGAGGCCAACAGAAACCAAGTATTTCCTTTAAAGGTGTCCCTCACCAAAAACCAAAGAAATATATAGGTGTATATTTAAGATTGTATTTGGGACAAACCAATTACAAACTTGCAGATTTGTTATTAGTTGGTTTTCAATAGTCTAGTGTAAAGTTGCTTTTAAGTATGATTTTAGTTAATATAATACACCTATACTTTTTGGTAAGGGGTTTTTATGAAAGACGATCCTCCCCAAAAAAAAACCCGCTTCGCGCCTACGTAAACTGTTTCTTCTAAAACGGATAGCCCCCGGTCTTAAGATAAGCTTATATATGGAAATAATTAAAGTTTTCTTAATTTAACAGAGCTTCTTTATATGCGTCATATATGTCATACACAAGCGCTGTAAGCGATTTCGGTGGAGTTACTGATTTTAAAGCTGTGTTCTCTTACCAAAAGTACAGGGCACGCCGGACCCATTTTTTAAACCATCCTATGACTTTTGCCACTTGCAGCACCACTGTGCAGGCAAATTTGAAAATTGGAAGGGGTCTTCCGTGAAGATTAATTTGCAGGTTATATTCTATTTAATTAAGTCATTGACTAACCTGAAAAAACAAATTATGACATGAAAAGTACTTCCATAAAGTATGTTTAATAGCTAGATAGTCCCACATCATAGTTTTATTTTAGTCCTAATTTTTTACATTCTTCTAGACTTTTGTTTGGTAGGGAATATCGCGTCCAAGGCATTCTTTATCAAAAACCCTCTCAAACATCGGGATTGCCAAAGTGGGTAACAAAGTACTGGAGACACAAATATGAGGGGTAGAATTCCCCTTAAGGATAGCGGTGTGATATTCTTATAAGATTATTTACATACATTCAAAGGTTATATCTGTTTAACAGTGTCTAATTTGTTTTATACCAGTTACAAAGACAGACTTTTTTATCAAAGATGACACAACCAGAAAACTCCTCCACAAAATTCCTATGGCAGAATACGAAAATATAAAATCAGCATTACGTAGATATTCACCAAATTTGCAATATTTTATCATAGCAATTACAGATGATGATGAACGAGAAAATGTTTGTCAAGGCATATTTAAGACAATTATTGGAGTAATTTCAAATAATTCACCTACTTGCGCTACAATATTTCATTCCCAAGAGTGCCCAATATACTTAGGAAAATTATTGGAAGATTGCTCAATTCTGGCAGAATTACTTCAAATTTTAGAAAGTGACAATTTTCCAAACTTTATGCTTCCCGTATAAAAGGAACTTATAGAATCGGCGAAATAACTAATCTGGATTTAAATCTTCCGTCATTAGAATTTTTTTGTGGCCGGGGTAGTTATTAAGCTGATAAAGGAACAAAAGCTGATGATTTCAATTGTAACAAACTACTTAGTGGACATCCAATTCTGCTACCGTGAGTTTCCACTCTTTACTGTGAACATGTTTATATTATTTTATCAGTTAAATTTTGAGTGGTGTTTTTCAAATGTTTTTGAAAATATAGATATAAGTGACCTAAGGGGGTCTAGGCATTTCAATATTTTCCGTATAGGGATTTTCTATCAATTTCTAAAGCCAAAGGGGGGGGGGACCTAAATACGGAGGATTATATTCCCTTTAAAGGGAACCAAATAAACGATTGGAAATAGAAAATGACATATTATCATAATATTTTTGGCACAGTTGTTCTTTCTTCAATTCTCAAAATCACTGTTACCTGGGGCAGTAAATTGGTCGGCGTTTCACAATAATACACATACGCGGAACTTCATTAACTGATCATTAGATGGCGAGAATCGTCCACAGTTGCTTTAGCGGCGCTTCTTTTAAATAATTACACCCACGCATAGAAAAATCCAATGTTTTCTTCCAATCGCTAGTCTTTGGTAACGTAATATTTTAAAACAGTTTTGCCATGTGCTTTATAGCGAAGAAAGCGCTGACCAAATTAATATGGTCGAGAT
The DNA here is from genome assembly GCF_980474605.1 of Leiobunum rupestre. NCBI lineage: Eukaryota > Metazoa > Arthropoda > Arachnida > Opiliones > Sclerosomatidae > Leiobunum > Leiobunum rupestre. Next base: position 61,380,194 of record NC_143390.1, on the reverse strand, counting down.
AGTGAGGTAACTGTGTTATTTGAAATTTAGGAACGTAATTTTATTTTTTTTAAATTCTAAATATTTTACAAGTTATTTTACATTTTTAGCTCATTTTGGTATCAAGTAATATATTAAACTTAACTCCATGTTAAAATTCATAAAGAGCAATCGCTTTCTTTGGGCCATTATATTTCCGGTGGACATAGAAAAATCCCTGCCTTTGGTAGTGACCCAGGTAACAGTGATTTAAGAATATAGTATTATTGATTTTCTTGTCGGCTGTGAAGTTGGCCCCCTTTTCCAATACCACCTTTGTTGTTCTTTTGAATTTCAATATTTAAAAAAAATAGAGCTTATACTCAAGGCACCAGCTTTGACCCCATAGACAATGTTGCTTGTGCGTGATCAAGTAATAGGTGGCTTGGTTAAATTGCGTAGGAGGGCTGTGACAAGCCCTTCATGCCACGCGAGTCAAAAGCTCCCTATGCTAACTATTAACTTTAACCTACACATATTTCTAGAAAAAGAGGAAACTGAAGAACTCTCGGAACCTCTTTAAGTGTAAATTAATTGACTAGTCACTACGGCTAAAAAGTCAATTTTTAAGTAAAAAATTTGTAGCGTTTCTACGATTCCACCCGTTGGGGCCTCCGGTATGCTCCGCTTTAATAAAATCAAATAATACTGTAATCGCATTGGTTTTTAAAAGTTACGTTTTTCGACGCGATTAACGCTGCGGCGAGGACGCTAAAAATTAGACCGCCTCCTTCCCCCCAGTGGCGTAGCTGAGAACTCAGAGGACCCCCGCCAAAATTTCTATGAGGCCCCCCCTTTCTTTATGGTTAGCGGGGCCCCCCGCACCACGGGCCCTGCGGGCAATCAGCTACGCCACTGCTCCCCCCCGTTAGCGTGGCGGGGTTATTGCCCCAACGTGTCCGTCAATAGTCTCGACATATTCATTCTCCCTTAGTATAAATAAATAAATTCTTGTAATTGTATTGTGATTGGTGAGATGTTCTTTTTATATTTTTGGATGTTTGTTATGGATTCCAAGTAATGGCGTCTTGTGAGTCAGTGAATGTTCCTTTCACACTTTTAACAACACGTTTAAAAAAAGTTAGTAATACTTTGTTTATAATCACTCATTTAGTAATGAGGCAGACAAAAATTAATTGTGAAATTCCAAATGCTGAAAATTTTATCGATGGATTCATAGATAATATATCATTTAGGTGGTATAGTTCAGAATTTTATGAAGTTACGTTATTTTATGGTATTTTAGCTATTAAACCACCTCCAATTCACCTATGCGGACAAGTTAATAAGAATGTCCCATATAAATTTGGGTTTTGCCCTCGTTTGCCAATAAAAAATATATTAAGAATTTAATGTTTTGCTAATTCAGTTCTAGATTGCATTATATATGAAAATGCGTGTGCTCTACACACATACTGCCTAAACCGAGAACGACAGCTGTTTAAAAATTCTCGATTCCTAGTTGATAGACTACATTGGAAAAATAACACAGGTCAGTATAAAACTGTCCTGCATCTGTTATTTTGTTAACTTACCATGACACATTAAAAACATAGAAGGGTCCAGATATTTTTGGCTACATAAGCTTTTAATTTTTTTTATTATCTCAAGAGGTGAGAGGGGAAGGCTAGGGCTAACATGACGTTATTTAGTTAACAACTAGCCTATTAAGGATGCTGATCTTTAACGCTAGAAGTATAAGCTGATGTGCCAGAAGATATAGTGAGCCATTTAGTCTTCTCAAAATTCTTAGCAGTAAAAACCCAAAAAAAATACATTTTCATAAGCTCGATTTTAGTCTGTTTAGCTTTTGTCTGAAGTATATTTGTTTCACATTAATAAATAAAATAAGTTTCTTAAATCCACTCATCAGAATGCTTGTTATTCTTATAGAAATAGAAATTAAACAAGAAGCACGATTGGATTGGGCGGGGACGTACCAGCTAGAAGGCTGCCATCAGAGTGGAACCGCGATAGTCGCGCCATCTCATAGAAACTATTTAAACTAAATATGTAAATAAATATGGTCCCGTGGAATAACATAAAACAGATCGTAGGCAACGTATAAAAAACTTTTTTCATTTATCTGACATTATATTAAGTTATTTAAACAGCTTTAGGAAAATCATAAAAATCTCAAGAATCTACTATATCTACCGTGTCACCCTTAAAGTTACACGTTAACTTTGCGCAATCATTGTAAGTCTAAAATGCCACCAATCATCACAGTTTAACTAAACTTTTATTATTTCAGTTTGGTTTAGAATATGAATACATGGGATTCCAAAATCTTGGTTTCAGTGTCTTTTAAACTATCATCAGTATTAGTCAAGTCAAATTGAGTGGTTTCCGGTAGTTCACTTTTTCCGTAAGTTTTCTGAAATAACCTCTGATAAATAGGGAAACTAAATAACAATTACTAAAATCCATAAATTGGCATACTCTAGAAGATGTAAATATTCTTGGTTCTGGAATAGATATTTTTGGGGGCTCTTTCAAATTCTTGTTTTAGTAAAGAAGTTATTCATATTCCAGTTAGTTTTTTATTTCAGAATGTATAGGGAAATTTTTACTTGTGTAGGTACAGAATTTGCTTTCAAATGGTGCCTTTGATTTTGAAAGTAAATTTCATCCGGCAGAAAATGTTTACTACACACAGTCATATGAAGTAATTGAAGATGGAGTCCAATTTTTGCGATTTATCGCTAAAACCCATTTTCTTAGTAATTCAGCATTTCTCTGAGGATATCTTAGTGTTAAAAATCTCTTATTCCGAGAATATTATAAAATATTTACAATAATATTACATACTTATGAAATGATAATTTTATTTATTTCCCAAATCTCTCTTTACAATGTGAAAAAGCGCAGTTTTTTACCATTTTTGCGGATATGCTTTTAGACGCCAAAATTTAAACACGAAAAGACCGCCGCTGAGCACGACGTGATGCGCAGTAGATCGCCTTTTTTCCCTCTTCGAAATTCACGTCGTAGCCATGGCGACAATGTTTAATGCGTTTGTCAGATGGCGCGTACATCGCGTGTCCACCCTAATATCAGCCTTCTAGCTCGCCTGTTTCCCTTGGGATTGGCGGAAATAGCAGTGCTTCTTGTCTAATTTCTATTTCTATGGTTATTCTTGAATACACCAACTATCCTAAAGCGCAAAAGAAACGATATCATTCATTTTAAAAATGTTTCAAAATAATCTGATATTGTGTCTAAATTATTTTGCATTATTCATAGGTTGCCCAATTGGATATTTCCTAGCAGAGTACAAGCAGTACGAACAAATAAACGCAAGTTTAAAAAGAATTAAAAACTCGTTGTCCTATATGACGGAGGAAAATTTCTTGATGCATGCAAAACTGTACTTATGGATAACAAATGAAGAGAAGAAAAGAAAAGGGAGTTAGTTTAAAATAAGCATTTAAAAAACTACTATATCTCAAGTGAATTTCTTTACATCCCAAAATTATTTTCCTTGAAGATATATATCTCGTTGATGTTTATTTTTCTCAAAAGATATAAATCTTGTGAACTTTTGTAATATGATAGTTAAGAACCCATGCAACTAGTTGTTTTTTAAATATACCTAAAAAAATTAATTTTTGAGCGACTTTCCACATTAAAAATATCTCTTTTCACTTATTTTATAATTTTTAGTTTCAACATCAAGAAATCACAATAAGATACTCACACTAATGGACAGAGCTTACTTTAGACATTACTCTCTTCTTCCTTTACCTTCGGTGTCCCCAATGAAGGGGTTTAATGTATCCTAAGATGTTATGAGCTTTTGTCAAAAAAACCTATCGTTTAAGCAAGGAGCAAAAAACACAACACCCTACACAAGGAGAACACAACCCGTCAAAAGTCGTGGATTTTCTTGCGTACACTTTTCATTGGCTAGATGCTTAAGCGCCTGCTGCCGTCGGAAGGAGAAAATTCGGAAATTGTCTTCCCCCGCCCGTAAAACGTTCAGCGTAAAGGCTCGTGATGCTCGTCCAATGAAATTCGTACACAACCCTTCGTTAGTGTGTTTAAATGCTAGCTGCGTTCTCCTTGTGTTTGTTGCTCCTAGGTTTTAGCATCAACACTGCCTATTTAATTTTCAAGTTAAAGTCATCTGATAAGGTAGGATGACTATTTAAACAGCAGATATTGTCTTAATTTAATAAATCTGACGAAACAATTCAATTCTCTTTGACCATTTCAAATTAGTTCTTTGGATTGAAACAGCTAGATCACTATGCAAACTAAAGGAAACTCCTAATAACATAAGCTTAATAATACTAATTAAATAAAGTTTTTATCAAATAAAAATCATATGAATATAATTCATACATACCTATGGTTTTTATATTCCCAAATTATATAGAAAGGGACCGGCGGTTTTAAGTGCATCTAAATCATTTTCATTAAGATACGTAATTATGATTTCTTTCTCCAGCAAGCATTTCTGTCATTTTGAGGAAACAATTCAGTACTTTCGCTTCATTGCCCGGTTTTGTTTGGAACCCAGGAACAGATAAAATTCTATTTGAGCAGCCAAGAAAAATTAATGAAAAAGCTCATTATTTGCATTTTCTAAACTGTGAAAAGGAAAGATTTTCAAATTCAACACAAGTTACACATGTTAATATTACCCACTTTTTACATATGTAAAATATTTATTTCCAAGAACATGTATATATAAGAACATTGAACGATAAAATTGGCGCCTAGTGCCATGTTGTAATCGGTTCCAGAATGACTCCTCCCTAAAATCCACGTGCTGCACTAGCGAAAAGTTTAAACCAAAACAAGCTCAAGACAGCGCTGATTTTAGGGAGGAGCGAAACCTATAGTTCAACGTTCTTATACAAATAAACATTTTTGATATTTCATATGTTACAGTGTAGAAGTGTGCTGCTTTTTTCTTAGCCATTTGCATTATCCCTTAGAAACAGAAGCGTGAATATTCAACTCTTGATTTGTATTTTTTTTTTCAAATCAATTTCTTTACAGGACTGTTAAGATTAATGGTTTCTGTCCCTCACCAAAAACAGCGGATTTTTCCCTGAGGCTGCGATATATTTTGTTGGCAACAGCCGTGCCAAGTTTAGTCAGTGGCACTTAAGGCGTCCAACGAAATTTTTGTCGCCGTGAGCCAGCGTTTGAATAAAAATTCTACTAGAAATCAACCGACCTGCTCTTGGTTCAATTTATTCCTGGTATAATTAATATACGCCAGTTAAGAATAATTATGAAATTTAATTAATAATTAAAGTGGGAAGTAATCCAAAACCTCAAAAATAATTGCCATTGATGGCGTGTACTTGAGCAGCGTAGGGGTGTAGCCTGTATGTTAGAGTAGTAACGAGTACCGAACAACAGACATCTTCAACAACTTGGTGGTAAGACAAAGAAAAATAACCAGCCGATTTTTCACTGGTCATCATATTTTAAAATCAAGTGCTTTTGATCTAAGTACAGTAGACCCCGCTTAATGTGACCACAGTAAATTTTATCCCCCGGTTACTGTTATCAAAAATCGCGAAACAGATTCACTGGTATATTTTAACATTGGAATTAACACTGTTTATGTGATCACGGTCCTGCCTAATAGTACCAGTTGGCCATAGCTGTGACTGTATTAAATGTTCAGTTCCTTCCTAATTTCTGACTAGGTCACAGGTCAAAACAGTTTCACAATGTCAACGCTTTTATATTTTATTACTGTTGAGTAAACTTCGTTATTTCTTAAATAAATTTTTGAAAGACTAAAATTTGGTTGATTTACATGTGCAGTTGATAAACATTTCAAAACCCGCTTTCAGTTATCACCCGTTTACGTTATCAATTATGCTAGGTCCCAAAGTGATCACGTTAAGTGGGGTCTATTGTATCAGAAAGTGTGCTTTATCAGGAGCGAGCTAACAGAAACTCCGCTAGTTAATTATACACCATCTAGTTAAAGTCGTAATTTTATCAAAAAAACCTCGAAGATCTCTTTGATCCGAGATATTAGTAAGTTTTTTTAATTTTTCCAAATTAGTTTAGGATTTGGCTATATTATCCCTTTTAATTATGGACTAATCTACTTCGCGTTTTTTATCATACTTCGCCCAGTCCATAGGTGGTTTCTTCTTACTTAACTTATTAAAATAGGTGTTGGTACAAAATTGGGTCCCCTCCTCCTGCGGGGTTAAAAAAAAGGTGTTAAAAATTAGGTCTATTAAAAGTATTGTAATAGTGACTGAGAGGGATAGAAGAAGGAAAATAGCTGTTTTTTAATTGACCAGACGAACAGAGGAACTCGCTCAAAAATCATTCCTGGGGTTCGTATAATAATTACAGTTGGTATGAATTTATAAGCCCCTAGAATCGAGGAGATACCCTCGAAATGCAAAGCAGAATAGTTAAATCAACAAAGGGCCCTATATGGGCTTAATTTCTTGATAACGGAGGATAAACTGTTCATCCTCTACCAGCGTCTCTTTCCACTATAGTCGAGCTCAAAAGTAGTAGGAATGAGGGGGTAGTAACCAAAATCTTTATTTTTAAACGGGGGCAAGCTATATATGGGGCTCCTAATAATAAAGGGACTAACCAGATCCCAAAACTACCCATTATAATGGGTATAACTATAAAGAAGATTATTACAAAAACGTGGGAGGTAACGATTATATTATAAAGTTGTACATTTTCTATTATTGACCCTGATTGCCCTAAATTAGTAGGAATTAGGATGCTTAGGGCAGAGCCCACCATTGCGGCCCAAACTCCCAAAATTAAATAATATTTTATGTTTAGTTGAGCATTTATAATCGCGGTAAAATGTCTGATGATAAAGACGTAAATTGTAAATTTATTAATGGGTTATTCCTTTTAAGTTTATAAAAAACTTAAATGACAAATTTTAAGATATGAGTAATAATAAGGCACCACCTTAGGCCTAAGGTTTACAGTTTTTTAACTTAAAGCTTTAAAAGCTTAGGGGGCCTAATATAAGAAAAAAATTAAGGGCCAATTTGTTTTTTTTGTAGTTTAAGAGGTCTTTGGTAGAAGATCACTAGGGTGTTCTAGGTTATCGGAAGATAAAAATTTAAGATAATTTTATTACAAGACACATCGTAAGATATAAACTAATGTATAACCTAAGACGTATCGCGAAACAATTTAGAAAATATTTCTAATGACGCATATTCGCTGGTAAACCCACTAAAATTGGAATAAACCATGTACTTTATTCGAACCACATTTAAAAAAAACACACACACCCACAAATTCAAAAACATCCTCTAAAGCCTTGAACACACAGAAGTAAAAATCGAACGGAAAACCAAACTAAAACGTAAACGCAAAATTAAATTATGTTGCGTTTCTGTTTACGTTTCCACACACGTTTTGAAAACGTATTTGGTTTGTTTTCGGCCATCTCAAATGCTTAACTTCAAACCAGAATAAATGATTTGAGAATGGCGTCCAAAAACATTTAGCTGTCTTAAAGCCAAGGCTTAACTTCTACGTGTAGAAAGGTGCTTACTTCCTATGTTAAAAGTGGATCCAATGGCCAAATGTTTTTTTATATTGTATCCTTATAATTAGGATTTTTGGTCAAAAAGGCATACATGCAGGTAGCTCCTTACTTTTTCTATAAAGTGTTATAATTCTTCTCTATTCAGAGCTTTCTTTGCTTCCGCCATTTTTTTATCACGGAGGACGACGGTGTATGAGACCGACTGCCTATTGTCTGGCTGATAACGTACCATATTTTGCGGCGCAAAAAGTGGAAAATCGTTCAACTCTCTTTACAGTCACGATTCCGTCAAAATTTTCGGTATTTTTTTGGGTTTACGTTTCAGTTTGGTTTTCCGTTCGATTACCACGTATGTGTGTTCTAGGCTTTAGCCGGTTGACTGAAATGGTCCTCACGGTTGACTCCGGCAAAGATACCGCTGCAAATGATTTCCAGCTTTAAATAACAAAACTTTCAACCACCTTCTTAATTAGGACCCACTATAAGGAAACAGAACGCCCTAAAATATGAAGGCAAACCCCACTATAAACCAAATTACACTGCTAAACTATTGTTGATATTAAATAATATTTGAAACCAATAAACAATAATTAACAGTAACATACATATTAAAGAAATATTATCCACTTATTTGTTTCCTCTACACGTATGACCCCGAAAAAGGAATAGCAACTAAACAATATTGCAAAATATTAAAGCAATTTTAAAAAATACAACTTATCACACATCTATCCGAACCCCAAATTAATAAAATCAACCCTTACCTAAATAGTTTAGTAGAACCAAAAAATTACCAATTTACTAATATGAAAATATAAAAGTAATACTCAACTAACTCGATTACCAACTCTACTTTGCGAGCAACTCGTAAGCAACAAACTTCGTTCCATTTCGGTGAAATTCATAAACGTTAATCTGCATATTAACCCACGCAACCACTACATTTATTCCTCCAAAATCACCAATTACCTATACCGCCCTTAATTTCAACATCCATAAATGTTTTCCAATTATTCAAACTTTTAAATAAAACAACCAAAAAAAACAATTAACCTAAGAATTTGAAAGAAATTTATTCCACCAAAAAAGAAAGACAATTAATAATAATAAAAAAATTAAGAATCAAAATTTGACTGTCCCGTAACACGCTCACCGACAGTTCCCCATCTATTCGATTGGCGTAACCGAAAGCCACTACCAAACTAAAATGCTTTGGGACAAATTCGGCGGAGGAACTGCTGGGCGTGCCCCAAAACAGATTAACCACTACCTCCGGCCAGTCTTCCCACGCCTCGCACCATCTCCAACCAACAAGAGCAGGCATACGCCATTGAGAAATTCTATAATAACAAAATAAAATAACTTATCACCACGACTCGTTCGACCAAAACCCTACGTATAACTTAAATGGAACAAAACAATCAGTACTTACTTTAACAAAAACCAAGCAGTAATAAAAACTCATTCCAATAACAAATTATTTACATACGATCCTACCCTAAATCCCCCTATTCTCATCATTTTAATCCAAAAAAAATTATAAATAACCCAATTAAGCAAACCTTTCCCGCCAAAAAACACAACCCATTATCCCCACAATATATTGCAATTTTAGCCCAAAAAAACAACTACCTTCTCTAAATTCCAAGTATACTCTCCTTCCCTTCGCCCATAGTGTACAGCACACCAAAAGCGACCATGCCCTCTTACCACAACTACCAAAGGCGGCAGATCCTAAACCTATTTTACCTAAACAGGCACATTCAATACGATATCTCATATTTTACCTATTTAAGTACGTTATATTTACACAAATATATTTATACTATACAGTACTATAATACTATATAGGAAATAAATTAGTTCGTTGCACTGGCAAAAACGTTGCCCATTGAATAAATTCGTTTAAGGATTTTTCAAGTTACATGAGGGTCTACCAATCCCCTCAGTTTGAACAAAATCGGTGGAACACCTCGGGTCGTCTCCTCGTCAGTGCAAAAGTTTTAATACATTGGAAGGTCAGGGTTTTAACCACTGTCACGGCTTTCCTTCTCTTCATTACACTACATGTTTCAACTTTTAATTATAAGCATGTTGCGATGGGAATGGGTTTTGTCAATAAAGAGGTTTACTTGCGGTTTTATGGCTGTGAAGTGGTAACAACCTCCATTACATATTAAGTACAATGCAGCACTAGATTTGGTAGTAACATAAAAGTTCGTTAGTTTCCTATATCCATAAACCCATGTAGAGTTTAAAAGTAATAGTAAGTGTATGAATTGTTAGCTCGAATTGCAAGAAAGACCAGCCACTACCGTCCTAAACTACAATTGCAAAAAATATAAGTAATTACAAAAAAATTATCAAAACGTCTAAAATAATAACAATTGTATAACCTCCCAAAAACTATTCTACAAACTTAAAAATTGTGTACTTCCTCTAATAATCTAAATCCACTATTTTTCACCTAAGAAGCAATCATTTTTCAAAATTTAATACTTTGCTAAATATACTCCGTCATGAGTTGTGGCCTAAAAGTCTTTTTAGACTTGGCCCTTTAAGAAAATGTAAATACAAAAGGTGCTATGTCAAATAAAATTATTATTATTATTATTATTATTAAGTTACTGGCTATAAATTGGGCCTATCCACGGTAGTGCTTTTGGTATTTACATTAGTAGATATATTACCCAAATAGTTAATATGCAAGCATACTTGCACAGTTTTATTTCTATTAAATAATAATTATAATAATAATCAGCTAGGCCAAGGTCATCATGCGACTTTTGAAGCCATTAATTCAGGTGGCCGGGTTACAATGCGTAGGAGGGTGTTGGCAAGCCCTGCATGCCACGCATTTGAGTCAACAGCTTCCTACACTAACTATTACCATTAACCTCAACAAGTTTTGGTAGAAGGGGAAACCGACGATCTCGAGGGAAAACCCTTAAACCAGTGGGGAGATAACTTGCAAACTCTACGCAGAAGTCTATCATTCCCCCTTCCTTTTGATTCAAAATCAATAACGGCTTAATTGTCATGAACTTGATCAAGTTGACAATTGTTGTGACCAAGTCATCAATTACTTTTAGGTCAACCAGCCTCAGACAAAAAAGAAAAACACACAAGAATAGAAGAAAAGATAAAAAAAGAGCTGGCGATATTCAGGTAGTCGTTAATATATTAGGTTTGTTACATAACCCTTCGCATTCTTTTTTAATTGATTTAGTGTTTATATTCTCTGTGGCATACATTCATTTAAATTTTTTATACCTTTATCAAAAATAGATGTAACTTTTGGAATTTGTTAAATATTTTTCCTCCTCGTATAGGTTTATAGCGGAAATATATTATAATCATAAATATACAATCTTAAATACAAAAGTTATAAATTTACAAAGTTTCAAATAGTGGTTTAGTATGGTCGTGAAATTTAACACGGGCGATTGTTCCCACAAACCTGTTTTGAAGAAGATGAATACGGTTTAGGGTTTTCTCAATGGTATTACCGAGGGGTAAGACAGTCCTCAGATAATCTGTACACCGAGTTCGTGCATTTAGTACTGTTAAAGGTACATATTTTCAAGAGTTCGAGAGTTCCATTTAGCACTGTCAAAGGTACGGCAGTGTACACCGAGTTCGCAGAGTGTCTTATCGCTCGGGTATTACCCCATACAGAGATAGAATATGAGATACGGGAATAGCTGTTTGCAAATATTATCAGTCAGTATAGTTCTGTTCTTAGAAATTGTGTAGATACTATATGATATTTCGTTAGCTAATTTAGACACATGTGAATTCCAATTTAGAAGTTCGTCGAACATAAGGCCCGAGTATTTAAAATTTGTAACGCGGTTTAGATTTATATTATATTTTATGATCTTGTTAGGGATTGAGAATATCATATACACCGATTTATCAATGTTAAGTTCTAGATCGTTTACAGTTAGCCACTCATAGTTTTCAGATTTGAATATAAGCATTTGATAATTTCATTTAAATCAGGACCATCATTTCGACCTAAGGTATCGTCGGCATAGAGATAAAAGTTTTTTTTATCTAAGTCTTCATTTAACATGTCAATTATACAGGGTGTCTGAAAATATTCGGCATGGACATTTTTCTCGAACATCACTCATACTAAAAATCTGACATTTTCAGGATATGTTCCTTAGTAATGGACCTCTTTAATCTGTGAATTTCACAAGAATCGGATAATATTTCTCGGATTTGGAAAAATTAGTTTTTCACCGGCAGGTGGTAGGCAAAAATGTTCAATGACCAAGTTGAAGAGAATACTCTGAAACCTAAGAATACATTTTGTTCTGTGAATTTAGGGGTGTTTGGACCTAGATAATGGGGCCCGAAAAATAACAAGTTGGTACTACCCAAATTCTGCTTTTTGTTTAAAAGTTCTTACTTGTTAGTTTTTAACACATCAATAATAATAAGAAAGATTATCAAATGTTAAAATTTATTAATTTACAAAAATGGTCCGATTATTCCCCCTTCTGCTGCTAATTCAATCAGAACGCATCAAGTAAGCCTCGTTATAATCATGAACAGCACGCGTTAATTATCGAGTGGTGTTTTGGTGAAGGTGATCGAAACGCTGCTTTATTAGACGTTTATTTTGAAGGCCCTATCCCAATAACACTCCAAATAAGCATACTGTTCGCCGTGGTGAAGATGATGGTCCGCAGGGCCCGCGGAGTGAGGAGCGGGGCAGCCTCTGAGTTTTCAGCTACGCTACTGGTTCTAGACTTCAATTTGTATGGAAGAAGTCAAGGAGAAGGTTCTAACAAAATCGACGTGGAAATTCATGTTCTCGCTTATTTAATAGGATTACCAAGGTCGAGCATGAGAATGGCAAGTAGTGAAAATGGAATTTTCCCAGGCCACGCCTGATATGGTCAGAAGAACTTTCCAAAATCTCGTTTATCGTTGCGAGACTTGCATAGCAGCAGAATAGAAGGGGGAATCATCGGACCGTTTTTGAAACTTTTAAACAAAAAAGCATAATTTGGGTAGTACCAACTTGTTATTTTTCGGACCCGGTTATCTAGGTCCAAACACCCCTAAATTCACAGAACAAAATGTATTCTTAGGTTTCAGATTATTCTCTTCAACTTTGTCATTGAACATTTTTGTCTACCACCTGCCGGTGGAAAAATAATTTTTCCAAATCCGAGAAATATTTTCCGATTCTTCTGAAATTCACAGATTAAAGAGAACCATTACTTAGGAACATATCCTGAAAATTTAAGATTTTTAATATGAGTGGTTTTTGAGAAAAATAAAGATTAAACAGGGTTTGTAGTAAAGTAGAGCCTTGGGGAACCCCTGTTTTAATAGTAATTTCCTTTGACTGTATTATTAACTTTTGTTTGACAGGTTCGGTCAGTTAGGTAAGAAGCTATCCAGTCATAGCTGGCTCCCCTAACACCCATGAGGTATTAACAATTTTCTTTGCAATCATTAAACCTGGGGGAAAAATAATATAAGTATTTTACATACCAACTCTAAGTGTCATTCACCTAAAATGGCTTCTAGACTGCTACAACAACGTTCCCTTTATTATATTGCCTGGACACAATGGGATACGTAGATACTACTGGATCTCTGGAGGGAACAGCTTAAATTTAAAGTGTAATGGCTCAAAAATGTGTGTAAAATTGAAGGGAAATGTTTGGTCAGGAAGGTTTCATAATTTCATATAGTACAAATAAAGAAGTGTTAATAAAAGGGTGCGAATGGATATGCTGTAAAATAGCTTTGTGTAAAACATAGTATGGTTATTTAATAAGTTAGTCATTATATTCTTACCAGAACTTCTATCCAATTCCAAACCACATCCAGAACAGGTTTGTGAAATATCAATCAATAAAGTTTCATTTGCTGAGCTTATGGATAATAATAATAATAATATTTTCCTTCAGCAAAAATATTTATATGTTTATCTGATACATGGTATGGAATTTTACCCGTAAGATTGGTTGCCTTGTAAAACTTGTCTGGGTTAACGGTAATAGTTAGTGTAGGGAGCTGTTGGCTCGATCTCGTGGCATGCAGGGCTTGCCACCACCCTCCTACGCATTGTAACCCGGCCACCTGAATTAAGGGCTTCAAAAGTCGCATGATGACTTAGGCCTAAGGTGGTGCCTTGGGTATTAGCCTAGCTGATTATTTATTTATTTATTTAAATTATAGCTGCCTCTTCTGAATCTTCACTTTTCACCAGAGATATGCACAAGTCATTCCATGACTCTGCCAGTTTTCTTAGCATACTAACATGTTTGCAAGAATGTTTTTGCATTATTACTAAAACTCTGAAGTCCTTTTATAATGATGAAAGGCAGATGCCTTGACAAAATTCCACCTCTATTACTTCTGGTTCTAAGGCTCCTCATTTGAATCTGCAAAAATAAATTTAATAGTTATAAAAGTGGAACAAAGGTAAATTTTCTTTTCAGCAACACTCAGTTATAACCTTGTAACTGAAGTTAAATCTACTTACTACTGAACAGCTTTTCATTATCATTTAGATATTGAGATGATGGGTTCTGCTGCTGTTATGTGACTACAATAAGATACAAGCTTCATAAAATTTAAATTGTAAGATAAGTAAAAATTTTAGAGTTATATTTTCACATTAATCCATATCCATAATTATTTTTTTAAGTAATTGAGTGAACTTTTCTCTGATAAAAAGTGGTGTTATTAACAATGGGAATTTTCTAAGTTAAACCTTTTAGACTAGGTGCAAAACAGGAAAGGGCATTTAGATAGCAGAGACAAACTCTCCCTCAACCTCCTCATGCACATGTGGGACATGTTATTAACTTGACACTACGAAGAACACCTTCTACCTGTATGCCATCAATAAGTGGAATGCTAATGTTATACAGACAGCTGAACTCTTTTCCCTCCAAAAAAACTAAACTTTATCAAGAATGTATGTTGAGTCGATTTTTTGTGATTTAACCAATCCCCACCATAGTCGAAACATGCGCTCCTTCCCTTAATAGTCAATCTAATCAGCGCCGTACCTCATTAGTTATTAATAATCAACGTTCAAACACACACGGATGACCGGTGACTTGAAAAAGACCATCACCGTTTTTCTCATCCCCCTTCACACATGGAAAATTTAGACCATGGTGTCCACAGTATCTCTCTACATAGTCATTCTCCTAAAGTGTTAATAAATACATTCTGGCTTTAATAAAAAAAATATAGTATTTTTTAAAGCATGACAGGAATCTTTCTTATTTGGTTAATAAGTACAGTATCTACTTTTTAAGATTTAATGTACATTTCACGACTGGTGTGATGGTAGTCTTTTTTCATGGTAAAAAACTTGAAACTACGCGAGGTTTCAAACTGTTCCCTCCATGAGTTAGTCGTGTAGGTATGCAATCTTTATATTTTGGGCAATGTAAGTGCTAAGAACTTTTGTAATTATGGAACAAAATTCCTGATTTATTTTTTTCTAAAATAAATATTTCAAATATTACTTTTAGTCAATCTTCCTTATCTAAACAAAACATTTTACTTTATAATCAGTTAGGTAAGACGTATATATTAGAGAAATAGGCCTGTGCATAGATAAGAGAATTATGGATCTATTTTATAGATAATCAAGATTATGGATACCTCTCTATGATTTCCTTATCCATAAATATCCATATTTTATAGATAACAAAAAATATGGAGCGATTTTTATAGATCCAAAATTATGGGGTCCTCTAACTTCGCTTTATTACTTCACCTCATTTTATGGATACCTTCTCTTACCTAACTTTTTTACCTAAAATGTTTTGGAAAAAAATAACGATACGAATATTATACTAAATCATTTTTTATTACACTTTTCTGTACATGTTTTAATAAAATAGGCTGTAAAATATTATTAATTAGGGAGATTCTTCTTTTAAAATGGAAATTATTTAATAAGGAATAGTTGGTTCGATCTTCTACATCGAGGAAAAAGAAAGTAACGGGAACGAGGTCAAATTTTACTTGAATGTTTTTAAAAAGACGTTCCCGCAATAATAGTTTTTTATACAGTTGCAATCGGGAAACAATCTCTCGTGTTCCCGAGAGACATCATCTTCAGCCGCCCAATCTCCGACCTCACCGCCACAGAAAAAACATTTCACGCAGTCCGTAAAGTTGGTGTAGAAAAAACCAGCGTTGGTGAGTTCTACATGGCACGCTTCTCGAGCGGGAAACTGTCGAATGTCTTCAACCGCTCGTCCGCATACCTCATAGGAGCTAGTTGGGCATCGTATGTTTCCTGAAGCTTAGCGAACTCCAGCTTGGCGTACTCGCACTCGGGAAACAAAGCGGTGTGGCAATGTAGGGGGTTAGACCCCAGCTCCCAATCCCGCACCAGACCTTCGCACCAGAAGCACACGGTGATAGCCTTATGCGCGATGTAGAAGAAGCCCGCCTGGGCTAGTTCGAGGGTGTCCATATATTCCACCGGGAACTTTTTAAAACTCGCGACTCGTTTCGCCAGGGTATTCATTTTTATAGAGGAAGTTAAAAATTTAGTCCGACACCTTCCTATCGAACTAAAATCCCGGGGAGAAATCTCTAACTAGGGGAGAGAAAGAGAGACCCCCTGAATAAAGGAATTTCACAAACCGTGGGAAAGTTAGGGAAAAGAGAGAGAGAGATATCCACGGCCTCCGAAATCTATTATCCGATTGTGCAAAAATGTTTAGTCTCCAATCGTTTCCGTTTATCACCCTCTAAAATGTAAACCACCTCTTTTAAAAAACAGTATACTATGGCTTTCTCCGCAGTCGAAGAATAAGGAGGCTGGTTAGTTTCTACATAATCATCGTCAGCTATAAAATGAGCTACGTTTCCACATTCCTCCCCTAATAGAAATTTAAAATGAGGGAAATATTTCCTATGTTCACCGAAAAGACTATCGTCTTTTTCCCAAGCCATAAGCTCTCCCTCACAGGCGAAACATTTCACTGAATCTTTATAATTCGTATAATAAAACCCAGCCCGAGCTAAAACTCTACCATCTACGATATTAACCGGAAAGCCTTTATTAAACGAGCGAATTCTTTCGAGGTCATGACGCATAGGATTTAGCTCCGTCTCATCCGTCTGCTCTTTTTCGTCTTTCGGCAGTGCTACGACGGGAACATTCCCCGTATTCTCGTCATTTACGAATTTACATAAGCGATTCTGTTCGATATGTTTCAGTAACGGGACGTCATTAGTCATCCACCCCTTGACGACTCTCTCGCAGGAGAAGCACATGACGTTATCATTATGTCCTGTGAAGAAAAAACCAGCTTTCGCCAGCTCCCTCACGTTTAAAAACTTACATGGAAACCCCCTGAAACTTGCGATTCTATTTTTCTCAAAATGCAGCTTTTGTAACGGAAGCCGAGTAAAAATGGTGTCTATCACCTTCGTCCGCGACCGATCGAATGATCCTTAGATCTGCGACGTGGGGTAAATCCCTCTCTAGCGCTGAGGGGTGCACGACCCCCTAAAAATAGTCTATTATCACACGGCCCCCCTCGAAATCCTCGGGGAGAAATATAAAATCTATTATTCCCCGGGCATGTCTAGATCTTGCCCTTTATCTAAGACTTCGACTATTTCGTTTAAAGAATCGTATATTAATCGTGATTCGGGATAAGTCGAATAATTCATTTGGTTGTCTTTTTCTACGATATCCTCAGCGGCTATAAAATGCTTTACATTTCCACTTCTTGCCCTTGAAATAAGAAATTTACAATCAGGAAATTTTTCCCGATGTTCCTCGAACGGACTATCTTCCTTATTCCAGTTCATTAGTTCCCCAGTACAGGAAAAGCATTTAACGCAATCTTTGAAATTCGTATAATAAAAACCAGCTTTGGATAAATGCCTAGCTTCCCTTAAAGGATCAATCGGCAAACCTCCCTTATTATTAATATTATTTTTAATATAATTATTATTAAATCCTCTAGTAAAGGAACGAATTCGCGCAATCTCGTATCGCATCGGCTTTGCCCCTCTCCCTTCAAGCTCAATCGATACGGCTGGGACATTTCCCGAAAAATCATTTCTCATGAAAGGACAAAAGTTACACTCTTTTTCGTGTCTTGGTAACGGGACGTCGTCGGCCGTCCAGTCCTTGACGACACACTGACAGGATAAACACATTACGCTGTCCCGTCGACCGACGTAAAAAACCCCGCTTTCGTTACCTCCCTCACGTTTAGAAACTTACAAGGAAAACCCTTGAAACTAGCGATTCTGTTTTTCTCAAAATTCATCTTTAGCTTAAGAAAAAAATAGGCCTACGTCTACCTCTTACTTCTCCGACTTCGGGAATAATCCGATACTAGACGGCTAAAAAAACCTTGACTTTCTCTTTCCCCCACCCCCTTACAAGTTTAGGCGTGTATGTTGAATAAGAAAAACATTAATTCGAACGAAACATTTATTAATACAAAGGAAAATATAAGAAAAATGATACGGAATGAAAATACGCGCGCGAATGGAGAAAATTACGTTTGGGTTTTTTAATTATATTAGAGTTCGAAAAAGAATTAATTGTTTTTAATAAAGAAAAGTTTTAAAAGAATCCTTCGTCTTCTTCGAAGAGGGGCGAGGGTGCCGTCTAGTGATGGGTCTCCAGCCACTTGGCGAAGCGGCAGGCCTTCTCCCGCGCGCAGAGAAGCGTCGGGCTTCGTCGTCGATGAAATCGACACCGATAGTTCTGGTCGATGCTGATGTCCTTGGCCTTGGGGCAACCGATTTCCCCGAGTTCGGTCACCTCTTGGGGGATGAGTTTCCTGAGGACGTGACATTTCTCCTCTCCCTTGCAATAAACGAATTCGGAGTCCTCGATGTTGTAGCTCGATGTAGGGGGTATCGCCGTGGTTCCATAGGTAACCGTTGATATGGGTAAAGACCCATTGATTTTGCCGGGCTACGTGATGAGAAAGACCGCTACCGTGGTACGGAGGTTTAACGAATAAACTTTTAACTAGGGGAAACTCGACTTGCCGAGGGCGTTATTAAATTGTCGTTAAATTAAATTTCAATTTGATCGAAGAGACTATGCATTAGGTTATTACAAGTTGATAATTTAACGTCGGGGTCTAAATTAGCCCCATTCTCCCGCGTTACTTTACATTTTATGTGAAGGAGACTCATCGCGAGATCCGTATACTCCGGGCTTTTAGGGATACAAAATTTAATTTGGGAATCATCTCGTAGCGTAGAGATCGGTCGATAGAAAGTTGGAGTCGCGGTTTCGACGCTAGTTTGCATTCGGGTGACCGAGAACAGGTCCATTTCCGATTTCAAGGCTTCAACTTTGTACATTTTGTTCTTTTAGTTGAGGGAAAAAATGTCACGAACGTGTTTCGTGGACTCCCATCGAGCTACTGCCCCGATTCTGCATTTAACGGTCCTTTTTCTAGTTTTTTTCCTGCTAGTTGTTTTCTTCTTGCTTCTCGTTTTAGTTCTCCTACGCTTTGTCCGGTTATCCCTTCTAGAGCTTCGCCGAAGATTTTATATTCTCACCCGCCACAGCGTCATTGAGGATTTTACTTCCGACCCCCAACGCTTGTTTTCCTATATACGTCGCCCCTCTACCTAAAAAAGGGGAGGCCCCGCGGATGAGCCCCGAGAACAGACTCCCGAGACCGTGTCCTTTCTGATAAGCCGCTCCTTGATAGAAATTAGACCCCCCGGTTTGAGCTTGATTAAGATAATAATTTTTATAGGGACAGGACCACCGCGCGTCGAGGACATCCGGCTTAGGCATCTTGTTTCCGTAGATGTAGTTTAACCGTCAGAGACCCGAAGGCAAATGGCGCTGGTTTCCCCTGAGGGTTCATTATATGTACTTGGATCGTGTCGAAATAGCGTTTGGAGACTCGCACGTAATAAGGCACGTCGTATATTTTCCCGACTTTATCCCCAAACGAGCCTTCTACGGGGACAATCCTAACGAGAGGAACGAGTGTGTCACCAACCATTTTATCTTCGACGATATTAGTTTAAACGTAAAGTTGAGGGGGGATTTGAAATCCTATAAGGGCCGGTCTAACGCCTCGATAACCCCTTTCCAAAGATTGAATTCCGGGATCGAAGCCTAATGTCATGGCTAGACCATAATGAAATTGCACTAAGACGTCATGGCGATAGGGGGTTATACGAACTCGCCGCGTGATTTCGTTATATTGTAGAGACGTCTTCATATCTTTAATTAGTTCGTTTATTACCTTAATTAAATGTTCGATCGAAGAATAGTACCCTATGGGAACCTTAAAAATATGGGGAGTCCCGTCGTATCTTCTAGGCTGAAGTTCGCATTTAGCGGTTTGAGCTTGCCCGGTAAGAGTTTCACCGTTTTTGGTGACATCGAAAATCTGCTCCGTTTTTTTCCCTTTCGGATTTTTTTCCCCGGCGTGATAATTTTAAGCGTTATACCCAAACTAGGTTGATCGGCGAAGCGGCTCACGGAGTGGCTCTAGGTTTTTTTCGATGCTAGTCTCCGGTTCATTTTGTTTGACTTCTGCTTGAGAGGTTACAGTCGACAGGGGGATTTCGTTGAAAACCAAGAAAAAAATAGTGTTTTGATCCTCGAGAAGAAAGCGCTGGTGTAATTAATTTCAGCGAGCCCACATTCCCAAGAGCCCTCCAATTCCACTGGTTTCGGTAACGCGGAGGTATACGAGGCCATCGTAAACCCGCATGCTAGCCTTTGAAGGTAATGGCAGATACATCTTTTTTCTTAACCCATGAGTTAGCGTTCGCCGGATATTCCACGAAACTGACAAAATATTCGACCTGATTTTTGCGTTTACGGGACTTCAGAATTTTATCGATCTTGTATAACCGAGGTTTAGCGGTTAATTGCAGTTCTTCCTGATAGTAACGCCCCTTTATTGTTTCCCCCGTTTAATCTACGATCGTGTAAAGGGGCGGGTCTCAATTCACGAGACGAGTGATTTTAAAGACTTCTTTTGACCAAGTACCGGGGTAGGCTTTATCAAAGACCCTTTTGTATTTGCTGATCCGACAAAATTCCCCGACTTTGGTTTAGGAAGACGCCGGCTTTTCACGGGAATCTCCTTGTAAATTGTTTTAAATACTTTCAGGATATTGTTCGGTTTCACGTCTAGAGGTGCCATTTTTATCGTAGAATGTTGAGTGGTATTGTAGCTACGAATTAAATCAGGGAGGACGACCAAGTATCGATAAGTGTTATTAGCGGTGAAATATTTATACATTTCAGACTTTAGCGTACGATTTAGTCGCTCGACCATACACGCTTTAACTTTTTTCTTTTAAGGAAATCCTGATATTTTTTCCCCGTGAACTCCCCCCCTTTATCGGTTTGAACTTTAAGAGGCGTGAGTTCCTCGAATATTTTCTCGGTCGCGGCGATTACGTCCTCGGCTTTCTTGCTTTTTATAGGGACGGCCCACGCGCGTCGCGAGACTGTATCGATGCACACTAGTAGGTAATTAAAGCCCGAATTGTGTTGGGAAATGTCTCTCATGTCCGCTAAGTCCATTTGAAACTGATCGCCTATATTTGTCACAAAACCCTTGCTCCTTTTAAATTTCCGATAGGCGGTCTTATGTAACGTGTACGATTCTTGCTTCGTTAACCATTTTTCTACCGTTTCCCTGGGAATACCTCTGTCTTTCACGGCCTGATAAAGTTTTTCCAATCCGTCGAAACTCGCGGGGTGTTTTGGATCGTAATAAATTTTTTTCAAGACTGCCTCGGGGTTAGAAACTCTTCCCATATTGGTTGTTCCGTTTTCCGTTTTTTCGCGCCTCTATTGATAACCCCTTTCGATAAGGCCCGGGGTTTAACTCCGAACGACATGTTATTTTCTTCTTCTTCACTCGCGGGATGGTTTTCTTGAATGATACCGTAGGCGTGAACTAGGCGTCGAACTCGTTCCAACCGGTGGGGGGGGAGGCGTTCGTTTTCTATTTATAGCCCCAACGGCGTAACTTACGAGCGTAGCGATGTCTGACCCTGGCACGCGCGTCTGATCTATAAACTACTCGCCTTCACTCGACCACAAAACTTTATCGCCTAAGCTAATCAGTCGGTTAATTAAGTCCTTCGCACTCGCACTAAACTGAATCGGTACGAGATTTAGGAAGGCCATGTCCTGTCCGGTTTCTTTTCTATTTTTTGGCTTCGTCGCTATATCCTTAATGTTTTGATATCGATGGAACATCTGCTCGAATAATTTAACTTTATCCCTAATGTCAAGATTGGAATTGAGTACGTCGGTCATGCTATTATTTAATTCACCCACGGAGGACCCTAACGGATGGGGAAATGAAAATTGAGGGGTATCTCGAGGGGGGATGAGAACATTATTATTATTATTATTATAATTATTAATATTATTATTTCCTAACGAGTCGAGGGGGACTAGGGCTAAATTTAAGCGTACATTTTTTATTCCTTTAAGAACGACCTAAAATCCCACTGAGGGCTGAAATAACGGTGGTGATGAGGATACTTAGAATCCCGTGACCTTTTTGAACTAAAATTGATTTCTTCTTACGCCAGGCTACTTTTTTAGATGCTACCTCTCTAATGAATTTCTTTTGTTTAGCTAGTTTTCGTTTCTGACAAGGGTTTAACTTTAAATTTCCTTTCAAAGTATTATGGCAGCATTCAGCAATAGCATCAATTAAGGGTTTTTAGCGTGATGGAGAAAGGCGCGTCGTTGTTTAAAATTTGATTTACTTAGCGTCGAGAGAAAATCTTTGTGTCCCGCAACCAGGGCCGGCATTTTCGAACTGGTTAGGGGCTTTTTGCTCTCCGCTGACTTTATACCCCCTACTTTTTTTCTTAGGGAGGTAAACCATTTCGGTTTCGTCGGGAAAAATATCCGTTCTTAATCTCCAGTCATCAGGGCACTCCTGCCTATTATCGATAAGAATGTAGCCGTGAGGACGTTTGGTCACGTCGATATAGGCCTCGATAGCGAATCGGTAATTGGCGCCTCTAAGTTGACGATATAATATAGCGGGTTGAAGTTGATCACGAGGGTTCTTAAACCAAACAATGTAATTCGAATTTAAGGAGTAGTCGCGCGCATCCTTTGTTTTTGGGAAAATGTTCTGGGTTATAAATACGAAGCTTATATTGCGGTGGTGAACGCCTTTCGTGAAGAAAGCCCCGATTTGACCATTGTTCTCGTTCATTAAATCGTCGGCGATGAGGAGAATGTATTCATCTTCTTCACCGGGATAATCATCGAGATTGGGGACTCCTTCTCGGAACACTACGGAGTCTTTTAAAGTGTCATAAAGTGTTTGCCATTCACTAAAATGCCAAAATATTTTAGTCGGCGGGGGAGAAATCATTTCATCTTTATTTTTTATAATTCGAGCCATCAAAACGTACTTTCCACTACCGCTCGGTCCGCTCAGAAGAGCGGAGAAAGGACCATACAGTGGTAACATGCTTTTATTAAACTACATCGATATTTAAGAAACAAACCGTTCGGGTAAAATAAAATATGAGTTTGGCGCTGTTCTTTACTTAATACTGATGCTGCAATTTTAAGGCGACTTATCACCTAATACGAGCTACATTTTAGGTTAATAGTTTTTAAAAGTCATAACGACTTATCTTTGAATATGTTGGATAAAAAAACAGTTAATACCGTAACTTCGCGTATAAGGGTAATTAATCAATAATTCCTTTACCGGACCCCCCCCCCCCGAGCAAAATTCCGTAATATGGCAATTTGGACCCAATTCGGAAAGTTGATCGGTCATGCCCCCTTCCTGCACTAGCTTATTCCAGTCACGTGATCTATAAATTAGGCTGTCTGTATCGTGGTAAAGAATACGATCTCCTAGAGCTTCTAGATGACTATAGAGCCTCATTCGGGCAAAAGCGGTAGTATAACAGGTTAAAACGACGTTTACATGCGCTAAAGCTGGATCGATTTCCTTGAGATGTTCCCATTTGACCAGCAACGTCTTATCGTTTATCGCCAAGACACTTTTCTTTTCGATATTCGGATCGTTAAATAGGTTAAAGAATTGTTCGCGATCCTTAGTTTTTACGAGGTTATTCCGTTGCCCCCACGTACCATAAAAACTATTTAACATTAACTTCGCGACAGCGCGTTTACCGGGGTTTAACGCGATCTTCGCAGGGTCTAATTTAACCCCTTCGTGGTCCTCAAAATCCGCGACGTATTTGATTTTTTCGTCGGGGGTAGTTACGCCTACGGGAAACCCCGAAGCCTCGGCCTTCATTTTGTACATTGTCTTAATGTAGTCCGAAAACAAACCCCCCTCCTGGGTCTCCTTGTTATACTGCTTTGTTTGATAATGCTAAGCCTCGTACATTTCGATCACTTTGAACCCCCTGGAGACGGCTAATTACAGTTCATCGGAAACGAATGTCCCCACGAATGCCCTCTCGGGATGGGAATGAGGCCACCTTTACTTGAAATCTTAGGCGCGCGCAGGTACCACATAAGTCGAAAATAAGTCGCAAATTACAGTGCATGGGTAGGATAGGATGAAAAAGTTTAGGAGGGGGGAGAACACGGCACTGAATTAACCCGTCCAGCGAATCGAGATCTCTTAGATCATCGGGATCTATTAAAACTTTGGGGTGACCGACTGGTATTTTACCAAGAAGATTGACAGTCGGGTAAAGGGAAAGCATGTCAACGTTAAACATGCGTTCAGCGTCTTTGGCCTTGAAGTAAAAGACCGTCGCGTTAACTCGCCGTCCGAAGAAAGCATATCGAGGATTCAAGGGTGATATTAACTTGGCGCGTACTTATTCGAAAAAATCATTATCATTAACTTGACGCCTTAGATCGTAGAAGTCACTAAGTTTACGTAGTTGCGCAACGACCCTGACTGTTTGTTGGTAACGGAGGTTAAACGTTTGTGAGGGATCTGACCATATGGGTCTGTCTCTTCCGATTACTTGACAGCGAACGAACCCATGGAAAAAGCAGCCTTGAAACATGTAAACGTCGTCCCCATCTAATCCATCCCATTTAAATTTACCGACCATTGCCTCTCGGCCCCGCATGGCTGACACTATTCTTATACCCCTGCGTTTTTCTTCCCAGGCGAGCCATTCAAAGGCCGCGGTTGATTGTCGGTCCCTATTTTATCATCCCCCCTGGGGGGAGTATCCCTATGGTATCAGGGATGAGAAAGCGTTTCCTAAAGACGTAATTGCAGGCGCCTGGAAGCGTAATGGCGGCCCGGAAGGGATCCGTATCGCAGATTTCCATAAATTCACGTCTAAACGTAGCGCACCCGAGGCGAAGAATATTGACATCCGCCGTGCAATAAGAAATCGCGTCTTAAAGAAAGTCAAAGTGACAGCCAGCGGCTATTTGCCACCCGTGCCATTTAAGAAGGGCCGCTCTTTCTTTTACACCTAGATAGTTAGCCCCGTACGCTTCAAGGGGCGGGAATTTATCCCCCTTCTCGGTCGAATAATTAGTGCTTAGGGGGTCAGCGGGATCGAAATTATTTTCGACAAAATTAAACAAAAGGTGAGCGAATCTCGCCTTATCCATGGAAATCCCTAGTCCAAACATTTTTCTGAAAGCAGCGAGTCCCATGGGAATGAACGAATAGGAATCGAGCAAATTGAAATTAAAGCAATTAAAGAAGAGAATTTTAGTCCCGTTAACTATCACAAAGGGCACGAATGTCTCGCAGATTGATAGAACAGCTTTAAAAACGAATTGGAGATCGTAGCATTTAGCTGCGTGCGCGAATAAGTATATTTTTTTAATATCCGCTAGAGTTCTGATATAATCCACAAACTTCCCCACAACATATCCCCCGTAAAATTTTTTTTGTCGGGAGCTAAAGCGGATGCAAACCCCGCAGGCGAAGTTCGAGTCTCGCTCGTCGATACACGCGGGGCATACAATTTGCGAAATTAGAAGAAACGGTTCATGCTCGAACGCCCCCTTTTTATTCACGTGTTGCTTATTCTGAATTGACTCGATATCAGAAAAAACATAAATAAGAAGGCACACCCCTAGTGCTTATCTTCGTTTGGTCATGTCAGGCTCGGGGCTCTCTTTAATTTGCTGGACAAAGCAAAGGTGAGGATGCGGCGCGTGCTTTTTACAAATACGACAGAATACTTCCGAACAAGAATTTAGAGTTTCTCTAGATCGATAGTCCACGTATTTGAAACAGTCTTTGCACACTTTAACTTGACTACATGTTGTCAGAATTTATAGCCCGCTGTACCGGTAAAATCAAGAAACCACACCAGCGGAGGCCTATCATCAGAATGCCCTACGCCAGCGCCCACAAGCCCGGACAGGTGACAAAACCAGCATGGGTAGCAGAACCCCACTACTGATGGTCGCACCCTCGACGCAAGCCGCTCAACCCAGCAGAAGGTGCAACAATGGGACGACCAGCCCACCACTTCGCACACAGCAGTGGGATAGAGAACGGACGCTCTAGCAACTCCGGCCGACACCCCACCTACAAAGGCAGGGAGCCAAGCCCTTTGGAGAGAGCGCAGCAGCAGCCCGCATAACCCGGCACAGCTGGCACCGGAGATCCCGGTGTGATCCAAAAGGCCGGGAGATGGGTCCGCCGCGCCCTCATACGGAGGCCCGCAGCCCCACAGCAGGCAACCCAATCCGCCGAGGTGGCCAGTTTGTAACTTGACTACAGAGGGAGGGAACCGATTCGCGATGGCTTTGGAAGCATTCTAGTCCGTGAAAGGAGCGAAAACAATCGGCGCATTTAACGAGCTCACCGGAGCATTTCTGATGTCTGAAACAGGATTTACAGAAAATAGCGCATTTGTGACGTTCCTTTTTGTCGTATCCGATAAAACACGTGGCACAAGCATAATTTGTGACGTTAATTTCGCGATTACGTCATAATGTTTCTGATTATAAATTAAATAAAGTTTATTTTCGGAGTTCCCCCTTCCACCTGAAAAAGTACACGCGGCCGGTCACAAAAAACCTCAAAAACGATTATTTGGTAGTCAGAGAGAATAAATTGGAAATGGACTAAACTATTGAAAGCGCGACATTCCCGTTTCGAAACACCAGCCTCGACGCGTAACTCCTCGGCTTTATCCCTTTGTTTTCGCGAAGAGGCCATGTACAAAGCCTTATACTCCTGGAAATATTCTTTATTCCCAGGGTTTCGCGTTTTCCTTAAATGAGCGATAGCTATTATTAAGGCACGTGGAAGGCATAACGCGTCTTTGTTTTGAACCGATATAAAACTTCTTTTAACGCGTATGTAATCAATATGCTTTTTAAGTCCTCGTCGTCTCAGGGACCCCCGTGAGGTAATCTCACTACGTTTAAAGTGAATAAAATTGGAGAGTTCCAGAAATCATCTTGCTCATCAAGATAAATTTCCCCTTCGAGTAAACCGAAAACATCACCGGGCTCAAGTTGTGATTTCCGCCGGAAAGAAATTTCGAGGACACGATCCGGGAAGACTTCGGAGGTACAGGAAATTTGAACTTGGTCATCGTCGAGAAGTTGATCTAAATTGAAGGTCACGAACTGCGTAATCCCGAGTTCTACGTCCCCGATAAACCGAACTTCAACGTATCTACCCACAAGATTGAATAGCGGATATTCTTTCGTTCCGTCTTGGATAATTTCAAAATTCGCGGGGAGTTCCAACTGCAAACCTTGACCATCTTGTTGAACGGGCGGAGCGGGGATGACTGCGAGCTGTAGAGGCTCCTCTTCTTGAAGAGCATGCGCGTCTTCAGGCTGGGGTGCTTGAAGAGGCTGAGCGATTTCTGGTTGATTACCTCCAACTTGAATCGGGGGTGGTTGGTCGATCTCTAGTTCATCAAGTGGAAATGGTTGAGGCGGCGGAACTTCATCATCGTCCGCGGGGAGAGGTGAAATTAAAGGAGGAATATCTTCACTTGAATACCACTCAAATGATGAATATGAACTTTCACTTTCACTGCTCCACTTTAAAATTTTATGCGAGGGCCCGGCTTCATCTAGAAAAGTGTCCGGGTTCTTGCGAGGAGAAGGAGAAAACGCTGAGTATGGGAAATCGCCGCGAGAAAAAGTGTCTCTAAGAAATATCGCGTCAGTATGGGGAAAGTCCCGGCTCGCGGTGAATTTTCCCCGGAATCCGCTTCAGGAACCGTTAAATTAAGCGGAAGAAGTTGTGAAAAAGATCTCCTTTTTCTAGAAGGAACTAAGTTATTAACGACTGAAGTCCCTTGAAAGTCAGACGTGTTATTATTCAGGCCGAGAAAAGTATCTACTTCCGGATTTAAGCGTTTATTTTTATTTTCCTCCTTATTAAAATAGTTAACGCCATCGACGCCAGATGGCGAGAGGGGGGCAATATTCGCGAAAGAGGCATGTCGTTTAAGACCGCCAGATGGCGAGAGCGTTCCAATATTTGGCGGAGCAAGGAGCGAGCCTCGCCTCGCCTCTCCTCTCCGCGCGCCGAGGCCCCTGGCGAACCGCCCGCTGTAGCTACCCCACGTGTCTCGCTATTCTCGGAACTGTCAGCTGGGAGTTTTGACGTTTCGTTTAAAGGGAATTCCGCTAGCTAGTTTTCTTCTTCAGAGGGCAAAAATAAATCGGGGGGAATCGGGGGGAATCGAGGGTAGATCAGGGGGCCCCGTTTCATCATTGTTTAAAAAAATATTCGTTCCTTCAAGTTCAGCCCCGAATGTTTCTCTGATTATATCCGCTAGTCGGGAAGTCTTTGGGGGCTTAAGGTCGTGTGTTGAAGGGGGCCTCGCGGGCTTAGATCCGATTAGTATAAAGTTCTTTCGTATTGAGAATATTCGGGGGGGAGGGAGAAATCTTCCGAAAATGCTACGGAATTCCTACTCTCTTTTTCCGCGGCTGGCTTATTTAATTCGGGATTAGGTGATTTTTCCGAAGGGTTGAAACATTCTATAAATTGTAAATCACCCGAACTAGAAGAGTTATCGTTTATAGTCGCGTCTGATATCTTTTCGACTAGGGGCATCCATAAATTATTTGAGAACGGGAAATCGGCGTCCAGCGAATTGTCATCAAGGGAACTAACGGGGCTAGGGTTAAGTGGTAATTCGCGTGCTTGACTGGCAGCTGCATCGTTTGATTGGTTAGACCAAATGTAATCGAAGTCATCTTCCCCGAACTCGTTTAATACGTCGCGTTGTTTCGCGCATTTCGCTAAGAAGGTCGAGGTTTTAATCTCGGATGGGACATTTTCAATTAACGATTCCAATTCTCTCAAATTATTGCATTTCTGCGGAGTCAAAGGTATAAGTTTAAGGAATCAAGAAGTTCAATAAATACGCGTATCAATTCCGAATCTTTCAGACTTTTAGGTAATACACGCGGTAATTCGTCAGGACAAAGTGTTAACGAAGTCAAATAGAAAAAGAACCTATATAGGAAATAAAGGCTTACCGGTCTTTTAGCCGATTTAAAATCGCGCAGTGCTTCAAGGAAATTTAGTTCCATATTTTTTGGGTAAAAATATCGAATGGAACTTTTAATCGGGTCCCGGGTCTATTTATGGTCTCGGTTTTAAGGGCCCCTCCCCCTCCGGAGGTGGTATACCAGACATGTAGGGGGTGGAAAATGAATTGTGTCTATCCAATGCGTAATATTATTTAGGTAGAATATTTCTCACGGTTTTTTTTAAAACAACCCCATTAATCACAATTTGAAGCAGGGTCAGCTCGTATTATTCCTCTAAATTCATCGACAGCTATTCCGATTCGTATAATCTCGCTTTAGAAATCAAAAATCCCCTGATTTTTCACGCTGAAAAAAGACACATTCCTGTCTTTGTATTTCTCCCCGTCCGCTATAAAATTACTTCTTTTATTGAAAGTGAACCTTAAGTCGTAAACTCTCCGATTGTGTAAAATACTCGGCCGCGCTTTTATTTGGTGAGGAAAACTGTCTAGATCTCGTGACAATCTCTAGCGGTAAATTACGCGTGGGTCCAATGAAACTCCTTAGGGGTTAACACCCTAGAGGTCATCTGGGTTTCAACCCCGCCCCTTAAAATGGTCGGTATATCTAGCCTCGCGAATTTACCGATAGTCAGAACAAGTCCAAGAAAAAAACATGGCCTCTGGAAATTCCCGAAAACGCTGGTAAGTTTTTCAAATTTTATTTCGCTTGATTATTTAATTCTAACTTTAAAAAATATCTAGTCGTCAACCGTCTTCATCGTCGGATTCCTCCTCCTCCAGGGAAGAGTTGGAGGCTCTTACCTCTATTTCGTGAGTTTTGATCAGGGTTGGCCAGAGCCAACCAGGGTGGTTACAATCGGTTTAACCAGGAAGTAAAACCATGGTTAAAGCCGTAATTTTTAAATATAAAAATATGGACTATAGCATAGTCTAATAATACTAATATTTATTTGTTTATTTTACATTACAGTCATTATTTAACATTTACATACCAGTCAGTAGTCACTCGCATCTATCTTAGCTTTCTGATTTAGATATCTGTTAATTTTAACTAACTTTTCGGCCTTTTTATAGCCTAACCTATTTCTTAAATTAGTCCAAACTAGGCCATATGTAGAAAAGATTCTTTCAAGAGCAGCAGAACTTGCAGGGCAAGTTAGAAGTGAAGAAATGAAGGAACAAAATTCAGCGTTAACTTTCAATTTTGTGTCTGGAATCTGTGCTTTGTGTAAAACTACTCTCCACCATTTTTTAGGTTCAAATGAATCCGTGACACTGTCATTAAACTTATTAGAAGGATAGAAATTGGAATCTTTGATTTGAAATGCTAATACTGATGGCAGGTAGTTTTGGTTTTTGGCCAATACCCAATTTTCAACTTCAGCGACTTCTTCCTGAGTAATTCGTTTCCCTCTATACCTTGGGTCCATCATATTTGCTAGGAAGTGACATGGAAGAAGAGCTTCATTATACCTTTTCTGAATTTCCGTTTTATATATTTCAAATTCGTCGCTTTCAAGTAGATCCTTCCACACTTCAACCGCATCAGCTAAACTTGTAGTGTCATTTTGCAATTTATCCAGGAGTTTACTCACAAACGTTAATTGTTTAGCCAGATGTAAAGCTTCGCTATAGATTCCTACGTTATTTAAAATTTTTACGATATTGGAATCCATTTCTCCAGCATGTTCGATAAGATATTTATACCTAAAGACTTACTGAAATAAAATACTGATACTGATACTGATATTTCGTGATATTTGTGGTAATTCTCTTTGAAAGTAGTTACACATGCTTCCTGACTATTCCACCTGGTATCGTTTGGAATCTGCGGCATCAATCCGTCTTTACTGAGTAACCAACCACGTGGTTGATGGTGGTTTCGGAAATACTTATTTACCGATACCAAATGTTTTAAGACTGTTTTCGGAGTCACATAACCTTCTATCAAATTCATGTAATGAGCACTACATCCGTAGGTTATAACATCTGGGTTGGATTGCTCAGGATCTCGTCTCACCTTCTTCATTTTGTTTTCGTTGTCTGTAACGAACGCAAAAACTTTATGTCCAAAATTGTCTTCAACAAATTTTATGGATTTCATGGCATTTTCTCTGCAATAATCTGAAGTTTTTCTCTCGGCTGCAGAGTCTTCGGAAGTTAATAAAAAAACATTATTTCCAGTGGGGATACTGGTAGCCAAAATCGGATCATTCTTAAAACTGGACCATCCATTTGGCATAAGTGTTATTGTGATTGATTCTTCATTTCTTAAGTCATATTTTAGTTTTTCGCCAATTTCATCTGAAACCTCATCTAATAAACTTCCAGCTAAGTGTTTACGGTTAGGTGGCTTAAATGCTGGTCTCAACTTTTCCATCATATCAAGAAAGCTTTGACTTTCTGCTACATTAAATATAATGTTATTAGAGAAAAAAAAACTTGGCTATGCGTATGTCGAGTTCATGTTTTTGAGCAGGAGTGGTCTTAATGGCGAAGTCAGTCATAGATGTTTGCCTCTTTGCGCGTTTCCTACAATCTTCCATTAACTCATAGTCATCAATATTGACACAGGAACTAGACACTGACCTACGTTCTGTACAACGACTACTGCCACTGGACAATGTGGAATCTTCAATAATTTCTTGAATTTCGAGTAGCTCTGCTTGAGACTGCCCAACTTGGAGATTTTTTGGGACATTTTGACAAGTGAGTTTTAATTCTTTCCGGTCTGGCACTTATTTCCCCTTCACAGTACTTGCATTTGACTTTCGTTTGTCCACTTTCGAGTCTTTCGACTTCTGACCAAATAGGGTCTTCCTTTCTTCCTCCTGCGTTTTTTGACATTGTTCGTTATGGACAGGGAGTCACGATATTTTCATCACTTCGCAACGTAATATGACGTGACAATTATATTTTGAATAAAATGTCCTTTTCCTGATTTAAGTTTATACTAAATCATCTAAATAAGAAATTTTATCATAATAATCATTAATTATTTAAATATGTAAAACGCCGCGATTTCCCATATCACCTCGGTGATAACGGGAGATTTTTCCGCCACCGCTTTTGCAGCCGATATGGGGTATTTAAAATAATATTTTTAAAGATGAAAATTAGAGCTCTAACATTTTTTTTCCGAAACCAGCTTATTTGTACCACCGCCTATCCCGAATTTCCTAAACGACCTTGAAGTCGCCATTCCTTCTCCTCCTATTTTGCCTTCGTAAGTTCGTTATTTAGAAAAAGTATAGATTTTTTTTGAAATTAACTGTTTTATTTTTTTACAGCTCCTGTCTCGTTAATTCTCCTCCAGTTTCGCCTCCCCGGTGCTTTTTCCATCCCCGGATTTAAAAAAAACGTTTATTTATTTATTAACTGTATATTTCTTGTATATTTTTATTTATATATTTTTTCCAATAAAAAATGCCTTTAAATAATTTAAAGTAACCTTATATTTGTTTCATGAGTCTATTTTCACCATTTTACTCCTTTCTATGGAAAAAAGTCGGGTATTGCCCCCCGCCGTTAGACTCGCGGCAGTTTCTACTTGTAGGTATGGGTGATTCAACCCCTGCGGGCACCCCCTTCTATCGACTTGACCATTGTCATCCTTCTTGTTTTTTTTTACCGTGAGTGTTAGAATTCTCTGACTTCATTCCAAAATGCAATCTCAGGACGACCAGCGAGAGATTCCGCTAGAGTCAATGAAAGCTAAAATTTGGTCTATTTTTATTTTACAATTCTTAAAAAATTACTAAATTCATTAGCCCCGAGGAACGCCGATCACCCTGTCGGGAAGGGGGATATGTTGTCGCCCCTGCCCCAATTCCGGCGGCAGTGTAAGTTGAAATTGGTCTAATTTTTTACAATTCTTTAAAAAAAATGAAATGCCGTAGCCCCGCTCTAGGTCCATTACGCGGCGGAATAGCAAGGTACTGGCGGGGGCGTGGACGACCCATCGTCCCCGTCGGAAAAAAAATTCCCGACCCGTAAGTTATTATCCTGGAAAATATAGGTTATTTTTTAACTTTTTTTTACATTTCTTAAAATATATGTATTTCGTTAGTCCCGAGGAAAGCCTACCACCCCCGCGAATTCCGGGCTACGGGCGTGGCCGTCCTGTCGTCCCCGTCGAGATCTCAGAGATTCCCGACCCGTAAGTTATTATCCTGGAAAATATCGGTAATTTTTTTAAATATATTTTATCGCTAGCGGCTGTCAACTCTCCATTGGGCGGGGAGTCTTCCGACGTCGTCGTCGTTGTGTAAGAAGAAATTTAGCTAATCTAAATAAATAATAATACTAATATTTATTTAGCCTACAGCCGATTTACCCGACGTCGTTATAGACGCGGTCCGTGCTTCTAGCGGCGGCGGCGGCGGAAAGGACCCATTAGTTTAAATTTAAATTTTTTTATAATTATTTTTTATAATGTCTTAAGTATGTCTTACTTTTTTTTAATCGCGGCTCCGG
The DNA here is from genome assembly GCF_980474605.1 of Leiobunum rupestre. NCBI lineage: Eukaryota > Metazoa > Arthropoda > Arachnida > Opiliones > Sclerosomatidae > Leiobunum > Leiobunum rupestre. Next base: position 61,346,704 of record NC_143390.1, on the reverse strand, counting down.
AAATTTGTTTAAAACCTTTTTTTTTTCAGGTAAAATTTAAAAATCAAATACTCGTTCTTATTGCACCTATATTTTTTGATACAATCAGTGATGGAAGGGTGAACAAAGTAACTCCCTAGTATAATTAGAAACCCCCTTAAAAACGTTAGGAGTTTTACTAGATTCTTTTTTTAAAATAGATTCTAAATATTTTAGAACTTACTTTTTAAGGATAATAAAAACTCTTGTCCGGGCGTGATATATTTTTTCCCCGGGGTGCATGAGTCATCCGAGGGATATTAATACCGGGGAGCTCCATTTCGTATTCGGGTTTCGGAGCGTAAAGATGTCTTACGATTTTGCTAAAAGGAAACAGGACGCTAACTTTCAACGAAAAATCAATTTCCGTTGGCGTTTAGGAAAAAATTCATGTCTATCAATCGGCTTAAAAGGCGAGGATTTGGAAATATTCTTTTTTAACGATATTACCTTCCAATCCTCGATATGCCTACCACCTATAGCTTTTAATAAGATGTACCAAAATTGGTATCTCATTGAATCACACACCAGAGAAGCTGAAAAAAATAAATTTAGTCTCGAGCTCGCTAAAATCGGGGGGCGTACTTTTGAACTTCTAGCTAGTAAAGGGAACTTCACTCTTTTGGCGTATAAAAGTTTCGGGAAAAAAGAGGAATTCCAACTTGGCGAAGCGGGTATATTAGCTTTAAATCTATGTATCCATGCCGTCAACAAACATTTGACTGAAATTGAAAAAGAAAGGCCCTGTATCGACGCCGTGTTTGAAGTTCTTAAACTTCACGTTCAACGAGTCGCCGGCTACCCTGACAGCGAAGATTTTGAAGAGATCCAATACGGTCAGGGAGATTCCGATATATTTCCAGATGTTACGCGTAAATTCGGTTGTTATTCGAATACATTTAATATTATAACCGATTATACTAATCTGATTGAAAGGCGTAACCTGACATCTGCCCTTCAAGCGTATAATATGTTCTTCTTGTGTTTTACGCAGTTACCTAGTCTGGTGTATTATCAAAATTAAAATAAAAAATGAAAAAATATATGTCTTGTTATTCAACTTATCTAATATTAGGCATTTGAAGACACGCCGTGAAAGATGCTTATTGCTAGAAAAAGAGAGCGAGTAATATTCTTGGCTTGCTATTGTTGAAAAAAAAGAGGGGGGACCCCTGGAGCGCAGAAGTCAGCGGCTTGAACGCTCATTGTAAGTATCCATAAACGACGGGTGGTAAGCGAGGCTCCGTAAAACGCCGGAGGCCAAAAATAAGCGAGGTTAAGTTTCTATAAAAATGACGGGTCTATAAAAATTGCTCTATAATTTTGGTATCTATAAAAAATGTGGATATGGATAAGGGAATCATAGACCCTTATCTATATTCCTGCTTTTCCATACTAGAGCTCCATAATTCTCTTACCTATGCACAGGCCTACTTCTCTTATATTGGCTTTGAGTAAAATTAAAATAATTTTCTAGTTAAATTTACCGGAATTACTCATTTATCCACGGACCGAGTCATTTCCGAGATTTCAGTCTTTTGTCAATGTAGAAGGTACCTTAATTAGTAATCCGGCCACCTGAATTAATGACTTTATAATACACTCGCTGAATTAGGCCTTGGGTATTAACTTAACTGGATTTGTTAGTGTCCTAAAGAAATGGGCCTTAAAATCTATACTCAAGAACTGAACTAAAAATTAAAGACCTAAAGAAAATACCCGTGAAATTGCTTTCTATGAAAGATGTACTTCACTTAAATGATTTTTCTTGACATTAACATGTAAAATTTCTCATTAAAAAACTTCTTTAAAGTTATTTCAATAAACCTGGATCATTTATCTATGATAAATATTATGTAAACAATTCAATAAAAAACCCAGTTTTAGTATAAATGAATTACAATTAATATGAATATTAAAATTTAAAACAAGGATGAAGCTATGAGTAAAACACGCTAGTACCCATCCCACCAATTTTTTCTCACACCAATACATACCATTCCTCACATGTCCTAGCCCATGAATGTGCAAGATGGCACACAAAACGTCTTAATACACGCTTATTAAAGCGCCACCAAATAACAGCTGAGTGGGGTGGCGGAGTGGTTAGCACTTTCGCCTCCCCCGGGTTCGATCCCAGCTAGTGGCACTGGAAGAATATCCGGAACACTCTTTCGTAGATTTTTCTAAGTTCTCTCACCACTGGATAAAGGGGTATTCCGCCGAGATCTTCTGTTTCCCCTTCTCATAAAAACTTACTGAGGTTAACGGTTATAGTAAGTGTAGGGAGCTGACGGTTGGCTCGCGTGGCACGAAGGGCTTGCCACCACCATCCTACGCATTGTAACCCGGCCACCTGTTATTGATCACGCACAAGCAACTTTGCTTAGGTGGTGCCTTGGGTATTAGTCCTTTTTAATAACAAAAAGTAGTGATGCACTAAAATTGCCAATTTTGGCGTGGGTAAATGCAAACAAACTTTTGAAATAATGAGCAATTAAAAAAATTGCAAAGTAAATTTATGAGTCTACAAAAAATTAAGTGAGAATTGGTGTTTCTGAAATCCATTTTCTACGAAGCAAATAGCTAATTATTTCCCAGAACTGGCCTCCCTCCATCAGCCATTTAATAGGTTATTATGTTATATTTGGCGTTGTGGCATAGTTGCTAAAACATTTTAAGTTTTAGCTTTGAAAATATACTCAAAATTGTTGGCTTTTGATTACTAATAAATTAGAAATTAACTATAAATATTGTGCTTCTTTATTTAGTAACATCATACAGTACCTTTAAACTTTTTAATTTCAAACAAAATTAAATAATATAAAGATTATAACAATAACAAAATCTAGGACGGTTGCGCCCGTACGTTCGAAAATGCACACAAGGTCAACAAATGCCGTTGCCTGTTTAAACACGTAAATAATTCCATATATGTAAAAGCATAAGAGAGAAGTGTTATCGTTTGGTTAATGAGAAAATCAGTCTGATATCTCATTAACCAGCCGGTAACAGCAAGATTCTCTCTGCTCCCCCTCCCCCCCTTAACCAGAATGTTTCCCAGCTCTGTTAACTTCGTTTACCGTATCGCAATCAGTAGACTCTCTCTGCTCCCCCATTAACCATAATCCCCAGAACGTTTTTCTCAGCGCTGTTATCATCGTTAACCGTACCGCAATCAGTAGACTCTCCCCCTCCTTTCCCCCGTTAACCATAATCCCCAGAACGTTTTTTCCAGCTCTGTTATCTTCGTTAACCATATCGCAATCAGTAGACTCTCTCTGCTCCCCCATTAACCATAATCCCCAGAACGTTTTTCTCAGCGCTGTTATCTTCGTTAACCGTACCGTAATCAGTAGACTCTCCCCCTCCTTTCCCCCGTTAACCATAATTTCTAATCTCTAGGCAATAAAAACAACCATAATTGTTATCTCTCATACTATCGCTCCCAATCGCTAGAAATTGGCTTTTTCCCAATTCGCTATAAATCGCAGCAGTTTGCCAGAATTAGTTTTATCTCTCCGAAATAATTAATGTACCCAAAATTGGACCGTCAGTTTATTATTCTTTTTAGGGGAATCTCTATTTGAGTTTAACATTACAATAAAGCTAAAAGGTCCAGTTTGGGGTACATTTGGTCTCCTGATTTCCAGTGTTCTAAGATTCCATGGCACTTGTAACATCGTACTTCATCGCCACGTTGTATATAGTAGAATCCAGCCTTCGCTAGTTGTTCCTTAGTGACGTGTGGATTTCTCCAGTGACGAAACGTTTCATTTTCCATAGTTGATCTACACCAAATACGTTCTATAGTTTCAAATGATACATTCTCTAAGCCTACATGTTAAACCTTAAATTTATCACTAAGCATACTAAACCAAATTTTATCAATATGGTTAAATTTATCCGCTAAAATTCTCAATATAAACGCTTTTTTCAATATGCAAATAGTTTTAAATATGTCTAAAAATATAGTTTACTACAAAATAAAAATAGTTAATTACTTTCTACGCTAATCTTACCCCTACACGACCTAATTTAGGCCTAATTTTCTGTCTAATATATAAAAGAACGCCTAAAAATTTCATTTTAAATATAGTAAAATAATGTAAGAAAATAGAAACTTACTTTTTTTTCTCTTTGACGGTCGGAAACCCTAAGTCTATGCCGTAAAATAGAGCTTACGAACGGCCGAAAGCGGAGCAAAAACTGCGTGACTTTGAATGACTATTTCCTAGACTGAAATAATGCAATGACTTGTAAATAAGGCTCTTGAGATTTAAATCTATTGATATTCAAATCTGCAACTAATGATTCCCATTGATGGACGTCACATAATTTTACCCACTTGAAAAAAAAACATTGTTTGACGTCACATAATTTACCCAGTTTAATATCTAAAGTGGAACCCATTGTTGACGTCACATAATTAACCCACTTGAAAAAAACCCCAATGTAGATTCCTCTCGAGAGCTTTCGATGTAATCATATAGTAGAAAACAATACAATTAATATAAATTTACATTAAATTAGTATACTTTTAATACCATTTTGCGACCTACAGTGAAAAAGTTACAATTTTACGGTAGAAACGTATTCAAAATAGCATTCTCATTTTAAACGCTTTTTTTCAATAAGCTTATTGTCTAAAATATATAGGCTACTACAAAAACCAAATAGTAAATTACTTTCTACGGTAATCTTAGCCCTACTCTAATTCAGATTCCTACCTGGTAGGCCTAAATCAAGCATACTTAGTATAATATGTCCTAAAGTTCCAATACTGTCTAATACAATAAAAAACTCACTTTGTATAAACGAACGCTCCAGAAGATTGACCACTTGAATATTTGATAAAACATTGTTGGACGTCATAATTTTACACATTTGAATATTTGGAGAAAAAAACAAGCAATCTCAATACAGTAAGCCTATGACTAACTAAAAAGTTACTAAACTAAAATACGTCTTTGGTCTGCTTTAATTATAGTAGTTCAAATCATTTTTCTCATATGTTTAACCTTAGACCTAATTTTAACCAATGTGTAATCCGCTAAGCCTAGTTTGTCTTAGTCACTTCTTCTATATGATAATTATTTCAATTATTCTGGCCTAAAAAGCAAAATACCAAAATTAATTTTTTAAACCATAATTCAGATTCCAGATGGGTAAGCCTAAATTAAGCATACTTAGTATAATATGTCTTAAGTTCAAATACTGTCTAATACAATAAAAAAACATTCATGAACAAAACTCACTTTGTATAAACGAACGCTCCAGAAGATAGAAAATGTACAGAAAAACATGGCGCAAGAAAATAATTTCTATTCAAACCATTTCGATTGTAGAGTCACATAAAACAAAGATATCGCTAAGTCAAAGTTCAGTTATCTTATCATTCGTACGAGCGCGTACGGAAAAACGAACGAGTCACGTGAGAATAGGAACGTCATGAGCACCTATTGAGAATTTTAGGTACTATTAAATTCTACGTGAAAAAAACCCATTGCTCAAAGTTCAGTTATCTTATTAAACGGGCGCTCGCACACAGAAAAATGAAAGTCACGTGAGAATCGGTACGTCACGGGAAATAGGGGGAAGTGTCATCACTAGAGCTCTTTTATCAATATATTTAATTAAGGAATATTTCAGAGTCTAGATGGCGCCATGGTTTTGGTACTATGAAATTCTACGAGTAAAAAAAATTGCTCACAGTTCAGTTATCTTATTAAACGTGCGCGCGCACGGAAAAATGAAAGTCACGTGAGAATCGGTACGTCACGGGAAATTGGGGAAGTATCATCACTAGAACCCTTATATCAATATATTTAATTAAGGATTATTTCAAAGTTTAGATGGCACCATGGTTCTAAATACAGTAAGTCCAAACTAAAATATGGTAATATTATGCAATAAAGAACGCAAAACGTATTTAAAGGCTTTATTATTATTTTCGATCGCGTTGGTTCTTTTTTCTCTGATCTCCAAGTTTCTGCTTCAGTCTTTAGTATTTATAAATATTTTCCTATCCATAAACCATTTCCTAACTGGTGGACTTTGTTAAGACTAAAATTATACTTATAATACGCTGAAATACATTTTCCAATACGTGGTGGACTTTGTTAAGACTAAAATTATACTTATAATACGCTGAAATACATTTTCCAATACGTAAAGTGTAAATAGCTAAGACTAACCCATGAAAGTACATTTTCCATAAATCATATCCTAACATGAATGCATTTGTTAAGATTAAATGTTTTTTTTAAATACGCTAATTAATTTCGTAAACAAGCATAAATTTTAGTTCGCCCTTCATCCAAAATATCTAATAGAGCTAGTACATTCTCGATAAAAACACAGTTTAAAAAAATATATCAAGGTTTTCAATTCAGTTAAAAATAATTAAATTAGATGCATTGTGTTTATATTTTTAACTTAATTGCATACCTCGGGCCTAAGAAACAGGCAAAGTGTAAATTGCTAACACTAAATCTCTAACTCTAATAATGTATAAATCAATTATACAATTATCTATTCATAAGTGTTAGAGACTTTATTACAATGAAATAAAACTATGTAGAAATGTATATGATATAAATTTGACAGACATACCTTTTTTGTTTTAAATCAACAATTTTATTATTCATTATTATCATTTTTTTATACAACCATTTGTTTTTATATAGATAACCTGAGGACGGCTATAATATGAACATATACCTAAAAAAATCGGGAATTAAACAAAAACAAACTTAAGTTTACTATTTTTATATTCACACGTCCTCAATTATGCAAATTTAATATCAACATTTCTACTATACATATTTCATAATTAATATTTACATAAATAATTATTTTTTATATAAAATCGTACAATTCTATCAGAACTTAAACCGGAAGATCAGGCATATAATTTCCAAAAACACAAACTACATTTGGAGAACTAATATTTATACTCACACAATTATATTTCGTACTAACAATTTAACCATCTTTTAAACTTTCAAATACAGCATATTTTTGTACTTCTCAAAGTGTTAAAGAAAAAGTGGTTCACACCAGAGCAAACTTTTTTAATTGAAAAAGCATTTCACTCCCCGAAACTGTCACTTGCTGACAAAGTACAAAATTGGGCTTACGGGATTTCAAGTAATTTAACATCCACGATTTTCCTTCATTTCCATCTTTTCCAATTACAAATATTATTTTTCTGTCTGAGAGAATTAAATGTTCCAAAATACTTTTCTGCCATGGTCTAAGTTCTATATCTTTGTTTATTCGTTTAGGGGTTTTCATTTGTTCCACCCAAGCACTTGTCAAATTTCCAAAAAGATGCGATGGTAGTCCAGATCGAGCAACCGCTTCGGGGCGGACTCGTTGTTTATCAATTTCCGCTTCTACTTTGCCTAATTTTACTTTGTAAGGGCTTAGACTGCAACGTCTAATATGTCGACTCAGTTGTGATTTAAACGATTTATTGCACGTTGTACACGATGTATGTTTACATTTATGGGTTCTTAATCTATAGCCACGTATTCGTTTCTCGCAACTTCGACACTGAATATATTTGTTTCGACCCATTTGGAATATATTCGAAGGAGACAAACACGTACGTTTTTCTCGAACCGAGTCTATTCATAAACTGTTTTCGATTTTTGAGGGATCTCCGTATATAAAGTATAAAATGTGGGTTCTGAGGGTAGAAATAATATCAGCCCTATTTTGATTTTCTTCCAAGTTAAGTGTTTCAGATAACGTTTACTTATTCAGCACCTTCATTCCATTTTTTTCACATTAATTTGATATAACCTTGTATCTTCCAAAAATTCAGTTTTATGCTATGGACAATTCCCTTATTCATTACATCATTCTAAATTTAGCCTTATTCTTCTGAAATGGATATTCCAATAAAAACCTTTTCTTATATCTTCGCTTCTGATTAATCTGAATGTTGTCAATATAAAAAACAACATATGCTTTATTTAAATATAAAGAATAAACACTGGTTAGGTTAAGGCTAGAGTGAAATGGAATAATTAAGTATATAAGCATAAATATTAGATCGAATTTCCTCCAAATTATCTAATAGCGCTAGTACATTCGTGATAAATATACAAGTTATTGCGAATAAGAGACGTTTTTTTATCAAATAATCATAGACTAAAAACTTTGCTCAACGAAAAACTAAATAACGATAAATAATGTACAATTAATTTATTAAATAACGAGAAAATGTCTTAAGGTAATAAAAAAATAAAACCAGCGATTAATTAATCATTAAAAATAAATTATTATCAATTTGATGATTGTTTAAGGATATCGATTATGATCAATGTTTGTACTACAGTGTTCATACCCGAAATGAAGTTAAATGAAATAATTAAGTAAACAAGCATAAATTTTAGATCGCCTTTCATCCAAAATATCTAATAGTTCTAGTACATTCTAGATAAATATACAAGTTCTTGGAAATAAGAGACGTTTTTTTTTCAAAGATAAACGAATTTTAAAGCTTATTGTCATTGGTTCCAAAACAAAAACCTCAGTGTAACGTAATAATGGTTACCTCTATCTGTAAACTTATCAAGATAAGAAATGGTATATCACTAGATAACGATCATTGATAATAAATTTCTATTTGTAAAACGCTAAACAAGGTTATTTTTTTTACTTTTTTGTTAATTATATTGTCAATACACACACTCAAATTTGCTATATTATATTTATGGTATGTACTTGAGCCAATAATGGTATTTAAAATAGCTTAATATAGAAGTAAACACATTACTTAAAGCATATAGAGCATAATTATTTATATAGCTTATTAATTAACTATTAATAAGGTTATTTTTACTTTATAAAAATTAATTATGCAGAGAGTTCTTAGTTAAAGAAGATTCGAATGCGCTTAAAGCATATAAATAAATGTAAAATAAATATTACATTTATATGCATGTTTTGGTAATTATATTGTCAATACACACACACAAATACAAAAACCAATATAACGCTATCCAAAAATTATGAAAAAACTATTAAACCACTAATAATTTCAGTTATTAAATTAAATTAGTACATTACATTATTATGTATTAATTTTTTAATTAGTTAAGAATCATTAATTTTAGTTGGTCTATATTTATTATGCAATAATAAAATATATACATTTTTTTTTCAAATTATTAAGGATATATTTAATCAGACTAAAAACATTTTTAACAAGTTTTTTCTTAATAATTTTTAAAATTGCAAAGTTTTTAGTCTATGATTAAAACAATTTTTCGTTCATATAGTCAAGGAAATGTTCAAATATACGTGTATTTGGTCATTTTGATGGTCAAATAGCCCAGTATGGAACTGCCAGATGATAAAGTCAGACGTTGGCACCCGTGCACCGTGCCCGTGCCCCGGTGGTACCCCGTTTCATATTTCAGACGTCGACGGGAGATAACGAAGATAACAGCGCTGAGAAAAATGTTCTGGGGATTATGGTTAATGGGGGAGCAGAGAGAGTCTACTGATTGCGATATAGTTAACGAAGATAACAGAGCTGGAAAAAAGTTCTGGGGATTATGGTTAACGGGGGAAAGGAGGGAGGAGAGTCTACTGATTGCGGTACGGTTAACGAAGATAACAGCGCTGAGAAAAACGTTCTGGGGATTATGGTTATCAGACTGATTATCTCATTAACCACACGATAACACTTCTCTCTGATGCTTTTACATATATGGAATTATTTACGTGTTTAAACAGGCAAAGGCATTTGTTGACCTTGTGTGCATTTTCGAACGTACGGGCGCAACCGTCCTAGATTTTGTTATTGTAATAAAAAGGATAAAAACCAAAATTTTATTTAACACAAAATTATATTCTGTTTTCAATCCGAGATATCAGATTATGAACAATGTAGCTTAAATTATTGTTTACTAATTAGACGACATAATATTGTTTTACAACGTGTATTATATAACCGTTTTATTTATGGATTTCATTTTGAACAGCAGATCGTTTATCATATTCCCAATCACCAAGACGTTTCAAGTGTTAAGTACATGTTTTTTAAGTTTACATTAACTGTGGAATTCAAAATATAAATATTAATTGCAGAAGCATGTTCCTTCAAAAAAGAGTATATTATAATCGATTATTTTTTGAATTTTAAACCGTAATTAACGTGTCATTATTTCTGTTTAATTCACAATGCGCTTTTGATTTGATCTGTTTGTATTTAAAATTTAAATATTCAATTTTATATGTTTGCAGAGCGAATTTTGCCAAATAAAATAACAAAATACTGATAGAGATAAAATATTAATTTAAAATTGATAAAAATTAAATGAAATCTTGTAAAGAATCTAGAGACTTTAGTTGACTAATGAGTAGGTGGTTCGAAAATTTCTACAGACGGTGGTAGGATAATAAAAGAGCTAATACAAGATGAATAAAAGATCAGTTTGAATGGTCTGAAATTCCATGTAAAGCCTGCAAATAAATTGACAAAAAAGATTAAGATAAGGGTAAATTAAACTTAAATTCGGGTAAAAGAATATCGTAAGGTACCATACTTTACGTACGTCTTTTCACTTGTTATTGTCTGGAATTTTTTGGTATCTTACGTAAAAAATTAAGAATAAAACGTTCTTATCTTTTGTATACGTAAATTTCCTGAGAGTGTGTTGACAAAGCAGCGCGGTTTTAGTCTGTTTATTGTATTAGTATATTTTCCGGTTCAATAAGCTACAACAAGTTTTGAAGATGACATATAGGGTATAAGATATTTGAACCGTGTTGTATTTAATAACATTTTTACATAATTTTACCGCTAGAATTTATAATGGATTCATCTTTTACCCGATTAATGTTTTATTGCATTTATCAGAATTACGTTAACATAACATAAAATATTAGACCTTATTCAATATTGTCTTCACGCGTCCGGATATTTTTCAGTATAACAAATTTGCATTTGTATTATTTTTGTTTAAAACATTTGTAGTTACACTTTCTGTTATAATTAAAGTAAACATATATCTTAAGTCATACTATAATTGTTAGTTTATCTTCCGTATTTCAATGTAATCATCCTATATAAATATAATTCATCTTAATTGCTCAAAATTTTTTCATATGTGTGAATTATGAATTACATTTATAATTACGCTTATGATTTGCATTATTATAATTTGCAGAAGGGTGTATTTTTAAGTTGAATGGTTTCTTTATTAAGCGCACATTCAATGGTTTTTACTGTCGCTTGCGTATTGTTTATATTAAATATATCAACTTTTATTTGGGTACAAATATTAAATAATGAAAAATGTCGTTTTAAAAATGTCTATGCGGGTATTATATTACATTTTTAACACATACAGCCATCTATTATTATTTTAAATTTTAGCGTATACGTCACAAGGTTGATTTAACAGCAAATATAAAAAAGATATATATATAACTTAGATTAGTCAATTTATCATTTTGACAAGCTCGATGGTATTTTATAACGACAAAACGATCGTTAGGTTTCATGGAAGACGGAATAATGGGCGGGAATAATAGAAATGGTAGGTGCTTTCGGTAATGATATTAGGGTTACGATTAAAAAATTATGTTTTTTAAAACCGGCACTCTATGAACAAATACAAAAAAAATTGATTTTTATGGATTTTCCCTATTTCATTACTTTTAACACATAACCGAAATTTTTTTGTTCATGATAGTCGAAAAAAATGAGTGCTGAACAAAATAAAGAATTATGTAAGGATAATGAAGTGTTGTCACTACAGCGTACAATTATAGAATTGAAAAAACAGAAACGAAAACTTCAAGCGGAATTATAGCAGAGAGAATACTCATTGATAGTTTGTTCCCTTTCATACGAAAGGCACCTTCTTACGAATGTAAGATAACAGCTCGAGTGTTAAATGCTCTTTCTGTGGATTAATTGTTGACAAATGTTTAATTTATAATTTTTATTTCAAAGTGTAAAGAAAAATATTTTTGTGTGACTGGTTTAAAGTCAGGTTGGTAATGTAGTTTATATTACATGGTCTGTTAAAAAAACAAAACACATCGCTTTCTATACAAGCTCGTTTCGCTTTGATTTTTGTTGGCGAATAATAACTTTAAAAGAAAATAAGGAACCGTTTAAGGACTATGAACTGATTAAACATATAAATAAAGAATTGAAAAAACTGAATCGAAAACTTAAATGGATTTGATTGCACAAAGAATGAGATATTTTCAAAAAGAGCATCCCAGCAAACACAAATCGTCCCTGGGACGTCCCAGCTTGGTCCCGTCCAAAATTCGTCCTACGGGACGAATAACGGACGTCCCATTTTAGTCCTCGTAAAACCAATTTCGCGACATCCGATATTCAGCCCAATCGACGTCGCATGGATCTCCACTATTCGTCCGAAATGTTTCGTCCATCAATGCTATCTAGAGGTGCGTTTATCAGCAATTAATTTTAATTTTTTCACCTGTATTTCTATTTGAGCTGATAATGATTAATGAACCACAAAATATTAATTTTATTCAGAATATTATTATTTAAATTTATGAGTTTATTTAACGTGAATTAATGAAATTACGTGTTAAATCAAAACTACTTAATTAATTTTATCTGTTCTTAATTTTTATATTTTTTATATTATTATTTTCTTAATTTTTATTTCCATTATTTTCATTTGATAAATTATTTCTACAATCACAGCCAATTACTGCGAAAAAGCTGATCTAAGTTGGCCGAGCTAAAGTCCTTTTAAAATATCTGGTAGCCCAGTTTGTAGTTTATTTTGTACGACGCCATTACTCGATAGTTTGGAATCGGTCACCATAAAGTCCATAATGCGTTTTACACAAACGTTAAAGATTATAATATAGTAATCTTTAGTATTGCTGATAATATATCATAAGAGTAAGTATTTAATTAAAAAACTGTTTGATTTTTTTTATGATTTTAACTCGATTTTTTTAATGTGTCTTTTACAGAGGTAGGAAGAAAATGTTTGATCAAAGTCTATTCATTTTGGACCTGTACATGTTTCAATTTAACTTTTTAAGTTTATTATTCATAACTCTCACTGAACGGTTCGCCTAAAGCTTTATTTCATACTGTTATATTTTATATATTGAATTTGGAATTCCAAAAGTAAGATTTGCGTTGAATTCTTCGAATGTTAGGGAAGGTTCGCTGTTTTTAAAGTTCATTTTGGACCTGTACATGTTTCAATTTATTTTTTTAAGTTTATTATTCATCACTCTCACTGAGTGGTTCGCCTAAAGCTTTATTTCATTTTGTTATATTTTTTATATTGAATTTGGAATTCTAAAAGTAAGATTTGCGTGTAATTCTCCGAATGTTAGGGAAGGTTCGCTGTTTTTAAAGTTCATTTTGGACCTGTACATGTTTCAATTTAACTTTTTAAGTTTATTATTCATTACTCTCACTGAACGGTTCGCCTAAAGCTTTATTTTATACTGTGATATTTTATATAGTTAAATTGTAATTCCAAAATTGAGATTTGGATAGATATTAAAATTAAACTTCGAGAAACAGTAATTTCTAGTTTACATTTTTCTTCCGATAGTCTTAATTTTTTAAGGAATAGTATTAAATGGCTTAGTTTTAATTTGCTTCTGATTTAAAAATTAATTTTATTGTTTTTTTTACATTTGTATAAGGAAGGTTATTTAATTTTTAATAGTTTAGTTCGAAATTTATTTTGTTATATAAAAATTAAATAAATATGTAAGTTTTGTAATTTATATGTTAACTGCTAATACTTGCAGAGTTCGTGTTATTACAATCAAATTGTACACTTGTTGCTGGATTTTTTCCATTATCTTGTATTTTAATGTTTTGAATAAAATTTTAATATCAAGTTTGGATTTTGAAATTATTTGTTCAGAATACGATATCCAATGAACGTCCTAGTTTCATCCCTATTGAGCCATGATTGAACCAAATTAAAGGCCTAAAGACATCTCTAGGTTTTATAGAAAGACATCCAGGGGACGACCCCCGTAATCGCCGTTGGACGTCCGAAAACTCGTCCCCGGGACGTACTACGGCTATAGACAAACCGGACATTCGGACGTCCACCCCGGATTTTGGGATGTCCTACGGACGAAGGCAAGATCCGAGTGTGACGTCTATCGGATGTCCATAGGACGTGTTTGTGTTTGCTGGGATAATTCTCACGAAATGTTTTTGGAACGAGCCCCGAAAACTGGGTTCTTAAAGGTGATAGACGAATTAGTGGTTTTTATTGATAACGTGTTAAATGCGCAAGATAACGAGAGTTCTTTTGTGTCAACAAACAAAAAATGTTCCAAAATATTAATAAAGTTTTAAAATTTATATCAGTTTTTTAATTTTAAAGTGTGATACCTAGAAGGATGTAAGTCAATTTTTCCGAAAAAATATTAACAATTTTACCAGCATATTTAATTTGAGGTTCCGAGTTGAAAATTATCTTATAACATTGTATTATTCATTTTGGAATTTTTTGTTAAAAACTAAATTTGGAAAAAGTTTTATTATCAATTTATTCAAATAAACAGCACTCGTTAGTCTTTAACTAGATTAAGTGTTAAAAACTAAAACCCAAAATTTGATAGTAAACCATGATTTCCATATAAACCTCACAGAATGCAAAACTTATCAGACAGTAAAGTGAGTCATAAAATCGATTGATTTAAAATGTATTATAAATCAGACAAAATAAAGGTGCTCTCTTGGTAATTTGTATGATCGCTTAAATGTATCAACTCCATTTTTTAAATTTAAATTAATTTAGTTTTTCATGATATTTATTATAAAGAAAAAATATCAAAAATAATGCAATAAAACATTTAAATTAAATTTTACCTCCGCTAATCTCGTAATGAGATTTTATCAAACCGCAAAATCTTCGTCACCAAATTTAAAAAATATATAAAATTTGAGACCACTAAACTAAGGAACAATTTCCAGTTGAAGTAAAATATTAAGAAATGAAACATCTACATTTTAAGCAAAAAAATAAAATATCGTATCTATCTTCGGGGCAAATGTTTCTAATATTACGCAAACTTTTAAAAATTTTCTTGTGGTTTCGGGATACTATTTTTTGCATTGTAACACTGGAGAAATCCACACGTCACTAAGGAACAACTAGCGAAGGCTGGATTCTACTATATTCAACGGGGCGATGAAGTACGATGTTACAAGTGCCATGGAATCTTAGAACACTGGAAATCAGGAGACGTACCCGAATGGGAACATGCCAGATTCTTTCCTCACTGTCCGTCGAGGGATAATTCACCCTCGAAAAAAAAGTACATTTCGCAAGAATGGGACATTCCACCTACCCCAAAAGCAACTACTATCGCTGACAAATACATCTCACCTGCACCTGAAGAAGAAGACGACGTTCGTGACTGTCCCTCGTATGTCAGACGATACTGCATTTAGACACTACAAATACGTGAGTTAGAACTTTTAATTAAATTATTTATACAAGTTGCAGAAGGTAGTTCGTTTCAACCCTTTAAATGTCGAATTAATTACAATTATATAGATAAATTACGATTTAAACGGATTATGTATAATATCGGATTAGTCGTAATCATATAAACAAAAGTTCTAAAATAAAAAATTAAATTTAAATAACTTGTCCTTATTGCCTATAGATTAGAAATTAAGGGGTTCGGAAGCGATAAAGAAATTATAGAGTTTCGGAATTATAGCGATAAATAAATTATAGCAATAAATTTAAGGAGTTTAGGGATGGGTGGAAAAAATAACGGCTCTTCGTTTTTCCAACTGCAATTCTCATGTACCCAAAAATGGACCAAAATGGACCAAATGCACCCCAAAAACGACCAAAGTCACCATTTTCGGCCCTATGTACCCCATTTCGGACCAAATGTACCCCAAACTGGACCTATTAGCTTTATTGTAATGTTAAACTTCCATAGAGATTCCCCTAAAAATAATAATAAACTGGCTGTCCAATTTTGGTTACATTAATTATTTCGGAGAGATAAAACTAATTCTGGAAAACTGCTGCGATTTATAGCGAATGGGGAAAAAGCCAAATTCTAGCGATTGGGAGCGATAGTATGAGAGATAACAATTATGGTTGTTTTTATTGCCTAGAGATTAGAAATTATGCTTAACGGGGGAAAGGAGGGGGGAGAGTCTACTGATTGCGGTACGGTTAACGAAGATAACAGCGCTGAGAAAAACGTTCTGGGGAATATGGTTAATGGGGAGCAGAGAGAGTCTACTGATTGCGATATGGTTAACGAAGATAACAGAGCTGGGAAAACATTCTGGTTAACGGGGGGGAGGGGGAGCAGAGAGAATCTTGCTGTTACCGGCTCGTTAATGAGATATCAGACTGATTATCTCATTAACCAAACGGTAACACTTCTCTCTAGCATATACAAGAAAATTAAATTGTTTTATAATTAACGTTTGATATTAGTGTCCAAGGTTACACTTATTATTTATTAATACAAGATAAAAGTATTTTTGAGAAAATTAACTTTATTCTAGCGAGACATTCCAAATATTGATATTTATTAATAATAATTCTTATATTAAATTATAATAAAAGCTTTTACGGATATGTGATGTATAGAAACTACGCGAACAATATAAAAATACAAAATGATACTGTTTTATTGACTTTTTGTTTTATTTTTACCTTTTTATTAATTAAATTGTAAAAAACATGTTGTTTATATTCAAAACCATTATTAGCAATGATGCTGTTATTCAAATGTAATGTTTTGAGGTAATTCAAGATAAAAGCCACTCTTTTACCTACGTAAACACATTACATCAGCATAAAATCAAATAATTTGCTAGGTTAATATTTATTAATATATTCATTTAATTATACTAATTAACTTTTACAAATTTTTAGCCCGAATTTCAAACCTAGTACCTCATTTCGTAGTAAAGAAAAAATTCTGCGAATTAAGTTAATTTTAATTATATCTTTGTATTACTTCTATTTTTTTATATTCTATATTTACAATCTTTCAATATAATTTAATTTGTAATTCTTGAAAAAATAATTTTATGGGTGTAAAAAATTTAATCTTATTTACCACTATCCTGGTAGCCAATACATTTATTTTTTTGCAAAAAAGAATTATTATTATTATGTTTATTACTTTTATTATAAAGTATTACAAAAGATTGTATCTTCAAAAAGTAAATTGTTATTTAGCTTTGTTTTTAAAACAAATCATTTTTATTTAAAGTTTTTTTTTAAATTATAGGATTTATTAATTGATATTTTATTATTATCTAGCGTTTGTTTGTAAAACCAGTTTTTCTTCTCACTGGCTCTGTGGAATGTCTCCTGGCGAAACGTGATATGCGTTTTTAATTTATTGATAAATTCAATCTGGCGAGGAGATGCGAAAGTGAGTAAAAAATAGAGTAGAATCAATGATGCCAGATGATAATAAACATTTTTTTTGAAAGTGTGATATCATTAGCAAATTGTTGAAAAATCCAAACCAGTTTTACAAGGTTGTAACATTTGTAGTTGATAAATTCTACGCGTGATGATAATTAAGGGGATGGTTATCAAATCGGTTTTACAAGGCTAATGCAAAAGAATGTTGAACCAGTTCTATCCTAGAGTCAATTATAATTTATGACTTTAAAGATATAGCTCGCAATACGGCAGAATTTCATAGATCGCGTCGTCTACAATTGCTTTTCGTGTTTCTGGTAACGTAGTTCAGCAGAGAGTTAAAATTATCAATAAATGAAAGTAAGTAATATTTTTTAATTTAGTCACCAATAAACGGCCGTTCGTTCACTGTGTATAGTCAAAGAAAATTATATCTACGTGTATTCACAATATTGCTATTTTTAATTTAAAAAGTTAATTATTTTTTATTTATTTTAAATAAATGGTTTTTGGAATTTTTATTGATTATGTAACTTAATATGTTTTTCCAACTTTTGACTATAATATTATACTATTGAAAATTAACCAGACATCCATTTGGGTAAAATTATAGTCTTTTGAGTTACAAAAGTTAGTGCTCGGCAGTCGATTAATTTTTATCCATAAATAAAATAAGCTCGGCTACATTTAAATAATATTTTTTTAAATAACCAATAGTTGAATACAAATTGTTAAATGTTTAAATAATAGAAAGTGAGTAAGCCTATTATTTAAATAAAACAAACAAGTATTTAAAAAAATACCATTTTTTTAAATAAATACCATTTTTATTCAAATAAATGCTTGGTTGCTTAAAAAAACATAATTAAATAAGTTAAAATGATATTCTTTTTCCCAACGTTTTTAAAATAAATCGCCATTTTGTGTATAATGAATAAACAAATTCCGAATACAAGCGAAAGTAACAATAAAAACAACATTGTATCTTCAAAAATAAATAAATGAAAGAGTTATTTTACATTGATAAAGTAGTACGTTTTTATTGTAGGTGTATAAAATTATACTTTTGAATCACTAAAACATTGTATCTTTAAAAGTAAATAAATTGAATTTCTTATAATACAATAGTGACTATATCTCTGGCGGATATCGTCCAATCAAGCACATTGTAATGTTTTGAAATGTTTGTTGATTGTTTATGTAATTAATTTATTATTTTAAAATCATTGTTTTTGGGAATTTTTATTAATTATGTTACTTTAGAATGTATTGGAGTACTATTGAAAACCAATTTCCCTGATAAAATTATACATTTGTATTGCAATTGTAAAAACATTGTATCTCCAAAAGTAAATAAATTTTATTTTATTCCGACCGGGGTAAAACATAAGTGGCTATATCTCGGGCGGATATTGACCAATCAGCCCCATTGTAATTTGTTTTAAAATCTGTATTGATTGTTTATTACGCAATTATTTTTTAATTTATCTTCAAAAAGTAAATAAAGTTTTATTTCAACAGGGGTAAGTTGGATATCACGTGATTGGGTGTGGCCAAACTTGCCAAGGCTATAAAGCGAAGGCCAAGAATATGTTTCCCTATCTCGCAATTAACTAATTAGCATTTTAAATGGCTAAACAGCGAAAAAAAAATATATAACCAGAAGTAAATAAGTTGAAGTAGCCGGGGGTGGTCAAATATTACCGCCGATATCTCGGTCCGAGCTTGTCCGATCGTGTCCAAACTTGTTGGGGTGATAGACCGAGGCTTAGGGGTTGTGGACAGTGGTCAAGCATCGAGGTCAAGGGTCATCTTCAAGGTCAAATTAAGGGTTAAAATTAAAATATGTTTTTCGACTTTTTCCAAGGTCAAAAACTGGTTTTTGGAATTTTTTTGACGTCATCATCGGTGAATGGGGTTAACCAAGGTCTCTCGAACAATCAAGGTGTAACCACATTCGAAACAAGGGTGTGGCCACAAGGAAAAACCAGTTAACGCAGGTGGGGAAACATAAGCACTGTTCAAAGCTATCGGCCGCCATCTTGGATTTTACATGTTTGAAGGGACTTACTATCTACTAACGCATGTACGAAACAAGTTCGCCAAGGGCGATACTATTATTTCGTTGCCTATGTAAACGAACCGAAGTTACCAAAGAGCCTTTCTTAAGAAAGGTCAGTTGTTACAAAAATCGTTTAAAAAATCCTATTCGGTTTCATACGCCAAATGTTTGTTTTTTTTTCAGAAACTCTTCGTAAAAATCTGTTAGAATTAACCTATCAAAAATTTAGTGGGTAAAGTTTGGCGTCGGAAGTGAAGCTAAACAAAGAAATTTTTCCCGTTAATCTTTCTCAGTCAGAATTTGTTTTTTTTTAACTAATTAAATACACTCTTACTGCTATATTATACCCTGTTCGGAGCAGTTAGGGTAACCTTGGACGGTCTAATAACCCTCCTAGGTGAACATTTTTACAGTCCGAACGCTCGGCGAAAATAACTTTCTTCGGTGCGAACAATTGACGCATTACGGGAAGTCCAGTTCCGAGAACATATGAACGTGCGAACGCTTTATAGTACTTTCTTTTCTTAAAATTTTAGGAAATACTGAAAAACCCAAAGGAAAAGCCCACTTCAACACTTTTCAATTTAGTGTAAGTACAAATGTGCCACGAGGACATAAAAAGGTGATTTTAATTATACTAATAATTATTCCAGGGCGGGTCACTTCTTTGATCAACGACGCACCCCTCAGATGATTAAATTCGTTTTAATCATGATTATATTGATTTAATCCGATTTAATCATGATTAAAGATTATATCGCGTTTAGAGCACCAGAAAATCGAAATAGCTGTGTGTTGTAAAATCGGTGCAGAAAAAGAACAAGCGAACGGTTTCCGGAGTTACAAAATTCTGAGAAATAGGCGCCACGAATATCAGCCGAATTCGTTGGAAAGGTTCAGGCCCATGAAAATCGACGACATAGTGAAGCGCATACAAAACAACGGAAGCGGCTCGCTCACCTCACAGAAATTACCCGCTTCAGATTTAAAAAGATAAAAGCGTCGTCGCTGGTCAGAAAAAATTACGGTCCTCAAACCATTAAAAGCTTAGCTCCCGCTGGCATGAGTGGTTTCTTCGTTTTGCCATATTCAAATAGCGCCTTGTAGAAGGCAAAGCTATTACAGAAAGCCACATTAAGGAGGGGACACGGTATTTATCATATCACTTTCCCGACTTCTACCGCTAAAGCTTTCAGCGTTTGCCAGATCGTGAAAATAAAATTATTGTACCAGGCTTAAAAATGATCGATTTTAGGAAACAAAACCAAACCAGTCAAATTAATAACGCAAAATAATTCGACTACATAATTTATTCTGCCTTGTGCTTTTTGGAAGATTATAAATTGGCAGTCTGCGTGTTAAACTGAAAACGTATGTAGTTAACCTTTCAAAATAAATCTAGCTGTTCCTAATTTAAAATTTCGACGGGTTTAAAACAAATTAAATATTAAAAATGTCATTTTTAAACATTTTCTGTTAAAGTAAAGAAAAATGCTTACATTATCGTACGCCTCGGCAGAATTATTCAAAATGACGGGTTTAAAACAGAAATGAAATATTAAAAATGTAGTTTTTAACCATTTTCTTACTTTATCGACATGTACCAATAATTATCATACGGCTGGCAACAACGCTCCAACTTTTTTATGCGGCCTGAAATACATTACGGATATTCATGCGCTACGGATACTACCAAGGTCTAAAATAGAAGTATTTAAATATAACGATAGGTCAGGTTTTCCAAAAACGCTGTGTTACTTTAGTTTGTCAATAAATGGTTCATTTTGCTAAGGAAAATGCGTGGCAAGATATAGTTACGTTGGTGGGTCCCATAGAACAATGGCCAGGAATTGGTGTACTTTGCACTTCAAGGCCAAATGGTTCTGCACCTAATGGTTTTGCACCGAATTATCCGTCTGGCATTGGTCTATCTTCCAGTGGAAGGTTAGACGGTTCTGCAATTTGTGAACAACTCGAAGACACTGGTGGACTTGTACCTATTGACTTTGCATTTATCTCCCGAGTTGGCGAATCTGCAACAGAATATGATAAATCTATTTCCCCATTTTGCATCGCTGCAACATAATTTGATGAAGCAACTGTTATTTGTTTTTTGGCAGCATAAGCAATCCGCCTTTTGAGATTTTGTCGATCACGGAAAGCAGGGTTTTGGTCTTGGCTTTTGGCAGCGTACCTTTCCCTATCTGTAGCCCTCTTTCTTTGCCAATAGTCAATTTCTGAACCAGTTGGTGATGCACCTATCGGCAAAGAGGTTGGCCGAGTGTGTTTATTTGGCGGTTCAGCTAAGATTTTTAAGTTTTTGGTTTCATGGCCGATTTTGCAATTACAGAAATTGAAACGAATCGCAAAAAAGATGAAAATTCAACATAATTTCCTAGCAGAAATATCTATTGAATTGGATAAAAATACAAATTCAAAATCAGAATGCTATAGAAATACGAATAAAAAATTAAGACAAATCCAAAAAAAACAAGAATCCAAAAACAACGAAAAACAAATTAAGAAAAATAGAAATAAGAATAAAAAATTAAAATGTAAAAACCAAACTATCATATGAAGTATAAGAAATACAGCCTGAATGTATCAAAACCAAAGTACCTGTTTCAAATGAAGTATAAGAAATACAGCCTGAATGACGGGCTTAAACCATCAAAATTCCAGCTTGTCCTAGTGAGAAGAAAACGAACATTGGCCAAATATTGACTTCACAACGCACAACGCACTACTCACTGCACAGGCCGCGCAAATGTTTTATAAATCCGTGATATGCTACCAGGCAATAAAGTTTACATCGCAATAAAATCACTGAACACAGGCCATGCAAGCGGTTCTCGCCCCTTTCCTCTCGGCGTCGGAAAGGGGGAATCACCCCTTGACCAGGAAACGCGTTCGAGAGATAAAGTTTGAAAAGTAAAAGTTAGTGACGCTATCCCCATCTATGTTTAATGATATTACGTTACTTTAAAAATATTCTAATAACTTTTAAACCAAGATCTTTTATATTTAAGTAATATTTAAGTTAAGTAATAAACATGACAGCGATTTCACAACCGCTTCGGCGGTGTTAGCGGATAATTTTTGAAACTTTCGTAACATAGTCTTCTACAAGTTCAACCCGCCGGGACGGCGCCAAGTGGAACGATAAACGAAAAGCGGAGGGGGCAGGCTTACCTCGAAGTTGTTGCGTTAAACGTCGACCCTCGAAAAATGCCTTTGCGGCTAGTACGAGGTGACCGCGGCTCCCTCCCACCACCACCCTTTGATACGCTTCGATTTCCATAGCTGATCTAGACCAAATACGTTCTATAGTTTCAAATGATACATTCTCTAAGCCTACATTTACCCCTAAGTCTACTAAACCTAATTTTATCAATATGGTTAAATTTCTACGCTAAAATTCTGAATATAAACGCTTTTTCCAATATGCAAATTGTTTTAAATATGTCTAAAAATATAGTCTATTACAAAGAAAAAATAGTTACTTACTTTATGGGTAGAAATCCTTTGTCGAGATGTAGAAAAGACTGAGCGATCCGTCAGCAGGTCTTTATTCGTCAATGTGCCGAAGAGAAATGACGTGTGTAAGATTAATTTATTCCTATCTTGTTGAGAATAATTCATCACGTGATCTAAACTTCAAATAACCCTCAAATTCTATTGGTTGTCTCTCTCTGAGAGTTTAAACTGACTCTAATGATTGACGGCACATATTCACCCACTTGAGTATTTGGAAAAACCCTTTGCTACTCGAAGGAGAGTTTTGGAAATACCACGTTGACGATATCAAAATCGAGCTCTCACTTGAAAATGTTTACGGAAAAAAATCCTCTTGGAAAATTGAGTTACGTAGAAGATTGCTAAAAAATGGCTAAGTGTTATGTTTTTTTCAATAATGAGTCTTATTTTTTACATTTTAAAGTATTTATTAAGAGTGAAAAATCCCATGACTACACTGACGGCATATCTTAAGTACCAGTGGAAAAAAATCCATTGCTCAAAGTTCAGTTATCTTATTAAACGTGCGCGTGCACAGAAAAATGAACGAGTCACGTGATAGTAACTTAATTTCTACGCTTATCTTACCCCTACTAGGCCTTATTTCTGTCTAATACATTTCCAATATATATATACATAAAAGAATTCCTAAAAATTTCATTTTCAATATAATAAAATAGCCTACCTGATTATTATTATTATTATTATTATAACTTACTTTTCAGCGTGACCTTCAATGACTATTCCCAATGCTAAGACTCTTTATTGAGATAACGAAAACTGTAACTAAGAATTGATTCCCATGACTACACTGACGGCATATCTTAAGTACCAGTGGAAAAAAATCCATTGCTCAAAGTTCAGTTATCTTATTAACCGGGTGCGCGCGCACAGAAAATGAAAGTCACGTGAGAATCGGTACGTCACTGAAAATAGGGGAAGTGTCATCACTTGAGTTCTTTTATCAATATATTTAATTAAGGATTATTTCAAAGTTTAGATGGCGCCGTGGTACTAAATACAATAACCCCAAACACGTCCTCAATTATGCAAATTTTATATTAACATTTCTACTATACATATTTCATAAATAATTATTTTTTATATAAAATCGTACAATTCTATCAGAACTTAAACCGGAAGATTCAGGCATATAATTTCCAAATACACAAACTACATTTGGAGTACTAATATTTATACTCACACAATTATATTTCGTACTAACAATTTCACCATCTTTTAAACTTACAAATACTGCCAAGTGTTCGTCGCATATTTTTGTACTTCTCAAGGTGTTAAAGAAAAAGTGGTTCGCACCAGAGCAAACTTTTTCAAATTGAAAAAGCATTTCACACCCCGAAACTGTCACTTGCTGACAATGTGTAAAATTGGGCTTACGGGATTTCAAGTAATTTAACATCCACGATTTTACTTCCTTTCCATCTTTTCCTATTACAAATATTATTTTTCGGTCTGAGAGAATTAAATGTTCCAAAAAACATTGGAGGAAAAGGCCCTCAGAAATGTATGCTTATTTACTTAAATATTCCATTTCAATCTATCCTTAACCTAAGCAGTGTTTATCCTTTATATTTAAATATAGCATATGATGTTTTTTATATTGACAACATTCAGATTAATCAGAAGCGGTGATATAAGAAAAAGGTTTTATTGGAATATCCATTTCAGAAGATCAACGCCCGTGAATGAATTAGACTAAATTTGGAATGATGGAATGAATAAGGGAATTGTACATAGCATAAAACTGAATTGTAGGAAGATACAAGGTTATATCAAATTAATGTGAAAAAATGGATGGAAGGTGCGGAATAAGTAAACGTTATCTGAAACACTTAACTTGGAAGAAAATCAAAATAGGGCTGACCCTATCTAAATCTCTATGTGATTTAACTTGGGAAAATCATTGGGAATGTTTTAGAATTTTTGGGTGAATTGGTACGTAGAGTAAATTGAGGTAAGTTCAAATATTGATTAATTAAACTAAAAAAGGAAATTTATTAAGATAAATTCGACTAAATTGGATAAATTAAAAAATATATATAAATCCTGAAAAACAATAAAATTTGTTATATTTATGTTAAATACGAGAAATATTCGGCAATATTAGAAATGACGTGTAAATTTTAAATAATTTGAATTAATTCGTCTGTATTGGACAAAGTTTATTAAATTGGGTTAATACTGATAATTAAGGTAAATGTTAATATACTACGGAAAATACGACTAATTTGAGTAAATTCATATTTGAACTAACCTTATTTTTACCCAACCACGTACCAATTCCCCCTAAAATTGTCTCTCTTACCCTAAAATACAAATATTTACCCAATTTACATATTTTTTTAATTTAAATTTTTTGAAATTTCTTAGTTTTTTCATAGGGGGGACCCTTGAAATAAGTTTTTTACCCATGTTAAATCACATAGAGAAATTGGAATTTGGTGTTGTCACAAACCTTTTCGGTTGCCCTGGCAAAACGAAAGCCCATCGTAACTTTTCCCTTTGGGAATTTTGAAGTTACGTTAAGGTCTACTAAGCAAAATCGGTGGGTTACACCTTGGGTCGTCTCCTTGTTAGTGTACCTACGTACATTCATTTTCGTAAAGTTCTGATGTAAGGGATGTACTTGCGAAGTACCGAAGGAATGAATGTAAATTTATAGACTGGGATTCAGTCGTAGAAATAAGTAAATGTCCACTCGTTTGTTAAGTGTTATCAATTAACTTCATAATGAACTCTAATTATTTCATCGCGTACCCATTTTACCCAAAAATTTCACCACTTGCTTCAAAACAATTAAATAATTCGCGTGAACGGATTTGAAAAAATTGTGGGGGGGGGCTCCAAATGGTTGGCCTACCTCCCCAAAAGTCCTGGCGCCGCTACTGATTGTTTTAGAAATTGTAATGACCTTACGCATTCCACTGTAGTGCCAATGAGGCGACATAGGAGTATAGGAGATTCATTGGTCATGCTAGGCTGATTGAATGACCTTTTCACATGTGCATCAATAATTTATCGTTCGTTGTTAAATCTATTTAACAGTATGCCCCATGCAACCATGTAATTTGCGTTGGTAACCGGGATGGACTGTCTTAATGTGGCCGCTTCATTGCGGAATGCTTATTTAAGGTAATGAAACTTTTGAGAATCGGAAAGTTTCTGATTGCCATGCATTGTCGCCATAAACAAATCGTAAAATGGTACCCACTCGGTGTATTTGCCGCTGAAAGTTGGTATTTCGAGTGTTGGTAGCTTGATGTCTACAGCTGCACTTCTACTAGACGCCCTTTGATTTTGTAAATCCGTAAAAAATATAATTAAATATTCTAACCTTCCACGTAATAAGTCATATTCCGTGTTGTGGTCATCAAAATCTTGTGGCGGGCATACAGCACCGATACTGTTGTGAACCGTATTAAGCTCCGTGCGGTTCGCATTCAACCTTCGTATGTATGACGCCAGAGCAGAATCCAATAAGGGCGTGGCCGTCGTGTGACCAGCTCTCGCACCTTCTAGTGTGGTTAATTGACCTTTAATTGTTCTGCCAGGGGCGGATTAACCCCTTTTGTTGCCCTTAGCACTTCCAACATTTTGTTGCCCTCTGGTCATAGTTTCACGGACTCGTGAGCCCTTCCCATAGAAAGTATCATACCGCGAGCCAGAGACAAATCGTTTCGAAGATTATCCGCTAGGGCTAACTGGGTATATAAGGCGCGGTGTTAAGGGTAACTGGTCAAATTCCTCCATCGTGGTGATTTGTTGAGGCTTCTCGCGAAGCTTCGGTGTTGGGCCGGAGTGTGCAATATCTGGTGGCTTAACCGGGGAGTCAGGGTCCGGCTCTTGTAACCCATCACGGGCAGTGGCGCGCTGGGAGATGTCAGCTCCGTCCAAATAGTCCTATCTCCACCTCCGACTTTGGTCCGGTGTGGGCTGGTAAATGGGCTACGGCCCAGGCAAACTGGCCGCTTCGGTGGGTTGAGTAGCCTGCTGCGGGCCTCCGTATGAGGGCAGTGTGTCAGAATTTATAGCCACTCAACCCAGCAGAAAGTGCAGCAAAGGGTGGACCAATCCCCACTTCGCACACAGCAGTGGGATTTAGAATGGATGCTTTAGCAACTCCAGCCGACACCCTACCTATGAAGGTAAGGAGCCAAACCCTTAGGAAAGAGCTCCTAAAGGGGAACGACGAGCACACAGCAGCCCAAGTAACCCCGCACAGCTGGCACCGGAGATCCCGGTGGGCTCCAAAAGGCCGGGAAACAGGACCGCCGTGTCCGCATATGGAGGCTCGCCGCCCCACAGCAGGCTACCCAATCCGCCGAGGCGGCCAGTTTGCCTGGACCCTCTCCGTTAGCCTGAACCGAAGTTCAGACAGCCCAAACCTGACCGAAGTTCAGTATCCAGCCCAAACCTGACCGAAGTCGGAGGTGGATATAGGACCATTTGATCAGAGCTAACATCTCCCAGTGCGCCACCGCCCTTATGGGTTACAAGAGCCGGACCCCGACTCCCCGGTAAAGCCACCAGTTATTGAGGGCCTCCGTATGAGGGCACGGCGGACCCATCTCTCGGCCTTTTGGAGTTCCACCGGGATATCCGGTGCCAGCTGTGCCGGGTTATGCGGGCTGCTGTGTGCTTGCCGTTCCCCTTTAGGAGCTCTCTCCAAAGGGCTTGGCTCTCTACCTTTCTAGGTAGGGTGTCGGCTGGCGTTGCCAGACCATCCGCTCTCATTCCCACTGTGAAAATTTGTATTTTAACTTAGATATTGGATAAATTTAGAAATGTATAAAACTCATAAATAATGTTAAGGATGTAAAATTGACCTAAAAATATAAATGTTAAAGTGTTGTATATAAACAATTTGTAACCATTGTACGAGAGGGAGAGGTCCGAAGAGGGTCCACAATTCAAGGTAGTGAGTCACTGGTTTTTTGGAAGCTAGCGTCTAACTGTCCGGCTTAAAATAGTCACCCGTAGGCTCTACATTGGCGGACAGGTAGAAGGGGTCGAATTTTGGGGCTTTTCAACGGACTTCTCGAGCATTGGAAAATTTCAAAATAAGAGGCCCGGCGATTGGGAAAAACCCGTCACGTGTCATCTTTGGTACATCTTTTTGTAAAAGAGGAAACGAAAGCATTAAGCAGTTCCTTCGAAAAAGTCCAAATGAAAGGGCTCAAACACTTAGGTCGCTCCCAAATGGAGAAATAAAATAGTTTAGTTTAGTTAAGGAGTACGAAATAAGTCTCTTTAAATCTAATCGTAGGTATAAATCTTAGTTTGGTTTTCAGTCGTCAAATTAAAGAACAAATTCAAAGTTAGCTCTCCCAAAAGTTATTAGGAAGAACCGTCAGTAGAAACTAAAAAAATACGAAGTTTTCTGAAACACGGTTTTGTTACCCACTGCTGTGTGCGAAGTGGCGCGTTAATCGGCCCATTGCTGCACCTTCTGCTGGGTTGAGCGGCTTGCGTCGAAGGTGCGACCATCAGTAGTGGGGTTCTGCTACCCATGCTGGTTTTGTCACCTGGCCGGGCTTGTGGACGCTGGCGTAGGGCATTCTGATGATAGGCCTCCGGTGGTGTGGTTCTTTTCTTACCGGTACACCGGGCTATAAATTCTGACAACATGACTAGCC
The DNA here is from genome assembly GCF_980474605.1 of Leiobunum rupestre. Classification (NCBI taxonomy): domain Eukaryota; kingdom Metazoa; phylum Arthropoda; class Arachnida; order Opiliones; family Sclerosomatidae; genus Leiobunum; species Leiobunum rupestre. Next base: position 61,318,022 of record NC_143390.1, on the reverse strand, counting down.
ATCCCGATTCTCTTTGAGCTGCGGAATAATATTTCGAGTCCTTTTCATAAACCACCCGCTATGGGAAAGAGGAAGATGTCTCCGCTTAGGGTACCAAAGAAATGCTGGATATGTGCTGAAATATACCGGTCCGTGAGAGGTTTCAAACAACATTTAATGACTCATTTATCTTGTAATAAAATAAAAGAAGAATTGGATCTGGCGTGTGATTGTGAGGCGAGTGAATCTCTCCATTACACGGGGGACGAGGAAATGTCAGATTATAAAATTATCGATTATCTTAACGAACTTATTGTGGCATGTAAAAAGCGCGGTGATACAATGGAATCAACCGAGTCAACCGAATTAAATATGCCGACTGAAAAGGAAATGGCTGCTCTGATTTATTTTCAAGAATAATGTAAAACTAATCAAATTTCTATTATTAAAACCGTTGTAAAGAAAATGTGAATAAACGTTTTTATATTGAATACATTGTTATTTTTAATAACATTTTAAGGGTGGCCGTACAAAGAAATTTTTATTGAAAATAATTTTTACATTGGAAAATTGATACTTAATATTTTAACACTTTAAAATTCTAAAATAGGTTTATGAATTTTATAATATTTTTACAACGTGACATCCTCGAATGAATGAACACAATGGAATTTGATGAACTATTAATTACGTAATCTACAAAAATGACGCGAGCAATGAGAAAAAACGAGTCGGATTTATAAGATAATAAAAATATTTATTTTTTACACCAAAAAAATTATAAGATGATATATTACAAAAATTGAAATTATTTTTCTTTTACGTGCCAAAAAATATTATAAGGTGATACAAAAAATTTAAATGGACATCGTATTTGACTGTCTATTTCAGCGCGGTTCTGGGTAATCCATTCGGTGAAAAGTAGACTTTGTTCCAAAGAACACGGTTGTCGGGGATTTAAAGTCTGATGTCTGTATAGACATTTTACGGGCGGTGGCGTATCAAAAGTCGCAGCTCGGGGGCAATCAAAAGTTTCCAAATCGTATATGGCGGTCTCCGTATAATCGGATAAAAATTTACACTTTACGTCTCCTTTTGTAAAAATCATATCCGCATTCGATACAGCTGATATAAGGCAGGCTGGTAACTTATAATAGGGCAGATACCCCACGGTCCAACCAATCCCGTGAAGGTTCCTAGACACAAAGCCGTATTGTCTTTTAATGGCGTTCGGAAGTTGATGTACGGGATAGGGTTGTTCGAAAGTTAAAGCTTGAACGGCGGGTGGTGTCGATACTGTTGATATAGCTAGCTCCTTCACGATAATGTCGGGTCCTTCTCCGCCGGAGTGCGAGGCGGATTTTCCGAGTAGAAAGTCAAATTCGACAACGGCCAGTCTCGCCATGTCCCCGACGCAGAACGGGGTTAGTTAGGAATAAAATGCGGTATAGTCGCGCGACGGGAATTTATACTCCGTTTATAATGACGTAACAGGTTGTTAAATTTTCTCGTGGCAAGTATATCATTTTTGACGTCTCTTCGCGAAAAACCCTTAAAGAAGCTTTGGTGGCTTCTATGTTTTGATCGGTGACGTATATAAATTACGCAATAATGTCCGCAAATGACGCTTGTTGTCGATTGAAGTCGCCGCTTGTTGGGCGTGATTTTTCTCGAATTTTGTTTTAAAAAAAGTTTAATGGCGGGCAAAATGGGTCGTAGAGCCAACGAGTCAAAATACTCAGCGCGTTTTAATTTATCAAAGAAAATCACCACCCAATGGCTGCCCGGTTCATCGTGGGGGTCTAGATTTACAACCAGTGACGCTGGAAAACTATTAATCTTATCGGGTAGACAATCCGAGGCGAATACGCCCATAAAATTGCGCGTTTGTCTAAAATTTCGGATCCACGCATAATTACACGTTTTCAATCGAAACGTTACGATCTTTGTCTACGCTAAAGCGGGCTTGAAATTTGGCAAAAACTACGTAGCTTAACGTTTGCGGGACTGGTTTAGCGAACGAAAGCTTCAAACGCATCAGTCCCTGTCGGGATGGGTTCCAATAATGACTTTCGCCCGCGCTATGGTCGTTTGAAATGTCGAAGACGTTAAACGCGAACCCCTTGGCAAAATTCTTCCCGGGAAAATGTCGACCCGGTGTATCTATAATGAATTCCACTACCCGTGAATAAAGTATGATAGGCTTGAATATATTGGCCAGCGTCGTAGTTTGGCGTAATAGGTTTCGAATCCACACTATCAGAATCCACAAAAGAGCTAAACTGGATAAATCTTGTTCGAAAGCGTACGGGTTTTTTGCCAAAGTTCCATTGTAGGCTTCATGATCCACAAGCGCGAAAATAACGCGAACCGGGAGGGTGCATAAATACACGTTGGGAATAACGGTGTTTCTGATATTCGAGTTGATTTTGAATATTTTTGTTTCGGTTCTAGTAAACGCGTACTTTGCGGCCCCCCGAGACAAGGCGTTTTCGTAAGCGATAAGTATTTTGGTTGCAATTTGGACTCGACGTACCAACAAGCTCGCGTCCGTAATGATAATTTTATAGTCAACCCCTGGCTTCGGCGTACCCATTAACGCAAAACTCGCTTTACTTCGTGATAGTTTAATACGTAAATCTACAGCATTAATTAAATATTTTTCGACATTAAGCGCGTCAAGAAACAGCGGGCCAATTAAATCGATTTCTTTCGACTGCTCCGTGAATCCTTTCCATTGTTTAAAACCCTCTTTGGCCGTGACCGAATTCATTTCGCCAGGCGTATCCTTGTACTACAGCGCGCCTGTTAAATGGGACGATTTGGCTCCCTATTCAAAATTTAACAACGTTTCAATGTAAGCCCGATAAGCGTACGAACAAGCTGACGGCGACAGTAGGGTTCCGTTAAGGTAATAACGTGTGTAAAAATTATTACACCCGCCCACAACGTCCGACGCGGATAAACTTTTACCGGCGTCATCGGCTACGATTTTAGCTTTAACAAGTATGTAAGTAAGCGGTAAATCAATGTATTCGTGCCCGCTTCCAGGAATATTAAACTCGACGGTGTCGCCTCTCAGCGACGAGATGGGTTTGAAGGTGGTCCATTTTCCTCCCTCAATTGACGTTTGGATCGGTGCGCTTTGAAAAATATCAAGTTCACTTTTTAGCGCTTCGCAGTGCCCCATAACTTTACGAGAAAATATCAACGACCTTTCTAACTCGTTTCCGTCCGACTAATGATTTTTTTCCACCGTGTTTCGTTTTTTTTCTTAATTTTTGTTTTTTTTTTTAGTTTTGCGTTTTCCAGTCCCGTATTGTTGTTTGAGGTCATCGTTCTTTTCTGTGAGACGCCGTTTGGTGGCTTCTCGTATATTTGACCCCGTCGACACGTCAGCCAAAACTTGCTTTCCCGTGGAAAGTGCTTGACCCCCCAAAAATTTCGCCCCGCGTAAAAGAAAAGGTTTGGCTAGCTTACACAGGCCGGAGAAAAAACTCCCAAACCCGCTACCGAATTGCCTGTGACCACGTTGATACGGCGACCCTACGTATTGTTCGGGAATAGACCCACCCGCCTGAGTCGCGTAATATTGAGCGTAGGGGCACGCGGCGCAGCGTCTTTTTTCAAGAACGTGTCTTAAGGGCATCTTGGACGCAAATGAAGTTTTACGGTTAGATTACCAAACTCAAAAGTAGCTGGTTTACCATAAACGTCGCGTAGATCTATTTGGATAGTATCAAAGTACTTCTTCTCAATGGGGACGTAATGCGGCGAAATGTACGTTTTCTCGATGTGAGTACCAAATCGGGCTGATTCGTCAACCGCGATTATTCTTAACAATTTGACGAGCGACGACCCGACCACTTGATCAGCGACGATATCGGAATAAACGAAAATTTGGGGTGGAATGTGGAAATTTAAGCGAGCCGGTTTCTCTCTTCTACCGGCAATAGTTTTAGGTCTTTCAAATCCTAGTGTGTTGATCAAGCCGTCTCTCATAAATACACCATAGGGAGTAATATTTTTTCCAACCAGCGCAATTAGGGTCCTCAAAATCAATATACCCTACAATTGGGAAATTTCCCTCCTCCTCCCCATAACCGCTTTGGTTAAGTAGCTCGTCGAAATATTCTTCCACCATTTCAGCGGATTCACGCGGGTCGGATTGTTCAGCTAGGTTAACAATTTCGACCGCTTCGTCGATCGTAACAATTTCAGGGGGATCTATAAAAAACAAATATTTTTTTTTAATTTCTTATATATTTTTGATACGTGGTACGAGAAAAATACTTACCCTTCAGGTATTCCAACACCGGTTCGTCATATTCGGCACCCAACATAGCATCCCACTCGCGTTCGAGTAATTCTTTTTCCCTCTTATTATATCTCGCATCTACCATTTCGCCTAACCGAGGCGGTAATGCTTGATTAAATAATCGGAGTTCGGTTACCGTTTGGCACGCTTCTGGAACGTGGGGTATAGCTTGAACAGTTTCAAAAATTTCAATGACCGTCAAAATTAATTTAAAACTCAACCGACTAAAAATTTCGGGAAACTTATTGGGTGCGAAACATGGTTCCAAATTTAAAAATAAACATAGTCCGTAATAAAATTGCAGCAGTTGCGCCACAGACCAGGGTCTATTTACCGCCAAATCTTCTAAAAACCAGCATAAGCTTTCGCTATCCATATTTTTGGGACTAGGCTAAAAAATGACTTCCAACTTGAGAATTTCGCTGATTAGTGAAGTTGATTTACCGATCGGCCTCTATTTATACGTATCTTTTGGGCTGTATAAAAATAATCTCCCACTTAATGTCACGTCGTTAATGCGAAACTCTATTATATAAAACTCTGTTGTTTTCTAAAAGAGGGCCCCCCAATGTTTTTTAAGCATATAAATTTAAGGATGGAGAGTGATCAAAGGCTACTTTAATGATAGTCCCCATAAATTCGGTGGCGGCTCGTCCTTTTATCGCTGACAAAGTTATTTTCCGAAAGAGAACAGTCGAAAAATCTTTTTACCCTATTTTGACAAAGTTGGATGACTATACGAAAAAAATCTTTTTTTGAAGTGCCTTCTTGTTCTCCGAGGGCCCGCCCCCCCTTTTTTACGAGCCGCTGTTTTATTAGACACCCCGCCTTAGGGTGGAATCCTTTGGGGCCACACTGCTCGAGTTTTTATTGAACGATGTAGGCCGCCGGGCTTTTTCTTCTTTGAGGGAAAATTGTTTATGGCCCGCCTCAAACCCCCTTTTTTGTGTCAACCCTAAGCGATGGGTACCCTACCCAAAAACGCGACTCCTGAATTTAACATGACGCGTCAAATCGGAGGTTCGGGTATTGTTAAAATAGTGATTTTTTCGCGCCGAAATGGTTATAAAAAGCGATTGTTTACATAGATGTTTTTTTTCGCGTAGAAGGATGGTCATGGTAAAAAATGTGACAGTTACATAATCAAAAACTTTTTAAAAAAGACGCTTCAAATTGGGAGTATTGTGAAGATATTTTTGGGACAAACGTTTTGTCGAAAATGGGTATAAAAGTTTTCTTATAGAATGTTTTTCGCGTAGAATTTTATGGATGTGGAGGCCCATAAACTAGTAGCTGGAATAGTTCCTCTTAACTATTTCAGTTTAAATTACGAGGGATTCTCATAGACTTTTCTTTTACATCCAAATGGCCCTACGTATGGGGGTGCCCAAGTGTGTGTGTATGGGTATCCTTTAGGTATAAAAACCCAGGGACTTGGTCCCTAGGACATCACAACTCTGTTCTATTTGGTACCATGGCATCTAGAAATCCATCTCCGCTGTTCTCGGATGAGGACGTAAACATGTAAGTTTTTATCATTTTTTATATTTTTAGCTCGGTGATCTCTAAATGCTATTTTGATAGTTGCAAATAAAACTTTTTCGATTTTGGCTGGGGTTTTAATAATATTGTATATTTTCAGATTCGCGCTGATCCGAGAAGGTGCTGACCTATTCAATCCGCAGGGTTTGGAGGATGCAGCGGGGGGTGGCTGGAGCCCATCTTCGTCGTCGTCGGCGGGTGACGGACCTTACCCGCACCGACAACAACAACCACCCGCCGACGTGATGCCCGGTGCCGTACCCGGCATTTTCATTGACAAGGATGGGTAAGATGGAATTTATACCTCAATATTGATAAAATATATTTCATATTCCGTAATTTAAATTATATATTTGTTTGTTTAGCCTCATCAGGGACGTGCAGGCCCTATTTGAGGCCCGGGCCTTTCTAACTGTGATGACCGCCCCGTCATTGGCGATGTCGGCTGTGCAACTCGATAGCGACCTCCAAACCCTGCGGGTTCTATTAGACCTAATTTTTCATAATAGATTTTTAATGTGAAATAAAAAAAATTGCTTATAACTTGTCTCTTTTTTTATATATTCCTATTATTAGACCCCTCATATCCTGAGTTAATCCACGTAGAGCCGGTCGACTTAGACCAAATTGACCCTCGGCTCCGGTTATTCCCGCCTAGCGGTGGCGAGGCGTTTATAACGTAGGCATATACATATTTTTTTACAAAAAACGCAGCGTTGTTCAGTCTTTTTTTCTAAAAAAAGGAACCTCATGGACGCAGACCCCCGACCCCACCACCCCAGCCTCGAAGTCGTGGCCTTCGCCCAAAGGTAATTTTAAGTTATTTCATGCGATTTAAATTTACACCACGCAACCTCCCCAACCACCCTTTTTTAGACTTTCACGCAAAACAAGCGATTTGTGTCGGTTGAAGGCTGGAGCGTGTCTCGCGTACGTAGACAGCGAGGAGCAGGCTCAAGCGGTATATGACGCGGAGGGCCTGTTCCACGACATGCTCCAGCAAACACAAATCGTCCCTGGGACGTCCCAGCATGGTCCATAGAGCCCAGCTTGGTCCCGTCCAAAATTCGTCCTACGGGACGAATAACTGACGTCCCATTTTAGTCCTCGTAGAACCAATTTCGCGAAATCCGATATTCAGCCCAATCGACGTCGCATGGATCTCCACTATTCGTCCGAAATGTTTCGTCCATCAATGCTATCTAGAGGTGCGTTTATCAGCAATTAATTTTAATTTTTTCACCTGTATTTGTATTGGAGCTGATAATGATTAATGAACCACAAAATATTAATTTTATTAAGAATATTATTATTTAAATTGACGAGTTTTTTAACGTGAAATAATAAAATTACGTGTTAAATCAAAACTACTTAATTATTTAATTAATTTTATCTGTTCTTAATTTTTATATCCATTATTTTCATTTGATGAATTATTTCTACAATCACAGCCAATTACTGCGAAAAAGCTGATCTAAGTTGGCCGAGCTAAAGTCCTTTTAAAATATCTGGTAGCCCAGTTTGTAGTTTCTATGTACGACGCCATTACTCGATAGTTTGGAATCGGTCACCATAAAGTCCATCATGCGCTCTACACAAACGTTAAAGATTATAACATATAATAATAATAATCTCTAGTATTGCTAATAATATATCATAAGAGTAATAATTTTATTAAACAACTGTTTGATTTTTTTAATATGTCTTTTACAGAGGTAGGAAGAAAATATGTTTGATCAAAGTCTATTTTGACTCGTTACCTTTATAAAGTATTCATCTTCACTCTCACTGAATGGTGGATTTATAGCTCAAATGTGTTCCGTGAATAGTTTAGTGAATTTGTATTTCCAAATGTAAAATTTGCAGTGTATTCTCCGAAAGTTAAGGAAGGTTCGCTGTTTTTAAGGTTCATTTTGGACCTGTACATGTTTCAATTTAACTTTTTAAGTTTATTATTCATTACTCTCACTGAACGGTTCGCCGAAAGCTTTATTTCATTTTGTTATATTTTATATATTGGATTTGGAATTCAAAAAGTAAGATTTGCGTTGAATTCTCCGAATGTTAGGGAAGGTTCGCTGTTTTTCAAGTTCATTTTGGACCTGTACATGTTTCAATTTAACATTTTAAGTTTATTATTCATTACTCTCACTGACTGGTTCGCCTAAAGCTTTATTTCATTTTGTTATATTTTATATATTGGATTTGGAATTCCAAAAGTAAGATTTGCGTTGAATTCTCCGAATGTTAGGGAAGGTTCGCTGTTTCAAAGTTCATTTTGGACCTGTACATGTTTCAATTTAACTTTTTAAGTTAATTATTCATTACTCTCACTGAACGGTTCGCCTAAAGCTTTATTTTATACTGTGATAATTTATATAGTTAAATTGTAATTCCAAAAGTAAGATTTGGATAGATATTAAAATTAAGCTTCGAGAAACAGTAATTTCTAGAGTACTTTTTTCATTCGATAGTCTTATTTTTTTTAAGGAATAGTATTAAATGGCTTAGTTTTATTTTGCTTCTGATTTAAAAATTAATTTTATTGTTTTTTTACATTTGTATAAGGAAGGTTATTTAATTTTTTAATAGTTTAGTTCGAAATTTATTTTGTTATATAAAAATTAAATAACTATATAAGTTTTGTTATTTATATGTTAACTGCTAATACTTGCAGAGTTCGTGTTATTACAATCAAATTCTTCACTTGTTGCTGGATTTTTCCATTATCTTTTAATGTTTTGAATAAATTTTTAATATCAAGTTGGCCTTTTTAAATTATTTGTTCAGAATACGATATCCAATGAACGTCCTAGTTTCATCCCTATTGAGCCAGGATTGAACCAAATTAAAAGCCTAAAGACATCTCTAGGTTTTATAGAAAGAAATCCAGGGGACGACCGACGTAATCGCCGTTGGACGTCCGAAAACTCGTCCCCGGGACGTACTACGGCTATAGACAAACCGGACATTTGGACGTCCAACCGACGTCAACCCCGGATTTTGGGATGTCCTACGGACGAAGGCAAGATCCGAGTGTGACGTCTATCGGATGTCCATAGGACGTGTTTGCTGGGTACTCACCGACAGCTTAAATTTAGTGTATATAATTTTTTCATTTGTCAATATTTCTATTTGTATATATTAGTTATTTGTTTATTTTAGTAATTTGTACGTGATTTGTTTTTTATAAAATATATATAAAGTTTAAAACAGTTTTTTGGTTTATTGACAAATTTAGTTTACAGATAACTTCCGTTATGGAAGGTTCTATCCCCGCCTCTCCCGTTACTCAGCTTATCGCGAACAATCCTAAAAACACATTACTAGTCGCGTTGATTTAAGTTTTAATGGGACTTTTAGAATTTCTATCTCTTTGGTTTACGAATATGGCCGTCGCTATACACATAACACCGCAAAATTTTACTAATCGCGTGAGACAACCCATTACGTCATCCTGAATACGTCATCAAATTATTATCGCTATATATAAGGCATTCAGCCCATCCTCCATCGTCAGTACAACACAACCCGTTTCTCGAGCATCATGTCTAAACGATCCTGTGTAGATAACGTTCCAGGACCGACAAAAATGTTTAAATTTTACTCGACTCGGCGGAAAATAAACCCTCGGTATTCACTTTCATCCGAACTTTTCGTTACTATGGGTTTTATCTCGGTAGCCATATGCAGTAAAATCTCACACCAGGTCTTTGAGATGTCTTCGCGCCTGGGATGATTTTTACGGCCACTGGGAACAAATAAATGATCCACAAAGGTTGCCCTTTCGATCACCGTTCCCGCTAGCTGATGCTATATTGACCGCAGCCATGTCTGACCAAAAAGAATTAACTTTGCAAAGTACGTTATCCGAAGCGTCGGTCGTAATCAAAGCGCCTGAAACTCGAGAATTGGACCGACTCAAATATTTCATTAATTCGCACATTCAACTTCTTAAAGTGAACCAAAAACTCTTCGAATTAATGGGTTACGTAATTACCGATAATTATCGTAAAATTTACGAAATATTGTATAAAGAACCATGCGCACCAAACAATTTATTTCTATCCGTTGAACATGAAAGGTTTGATACCGTTGTACGCTATGCGTCCAATTACGTAACAGCATTTAAAATTATTGAAGATTTTAAAGAAACAGTGGCCAATCAAAATATGTTCTGCGTGTTTAACTTTTTTAATTTATACCACAAATATATTAAAAAATAAATTGTTTTACCTTTAAGCGTTTTTTTCATACGCTATTAGAAAAATTTACTGTAAATTTTAATGTCATAGAAAAATCAAACGCTTTTATAATACATTAGGCTCTTTTTTATTATTATTATTATTATTATTATTATTATTATTAAGGCTAGACACGAAAGACAGGTGCCCTAGGGGGACATGACAAGTTGTTGAGGGATCTATTGACCTACTCGGGTTTATAGCTGTTTACATAACGTCAAATCGTCTGATTTAAAATGGGGTGCCCCCCAGCTATCCGTAGTTGACCTATTGACCTGCCGAAAATGTTCGCAATTGGGGGGCTGTCGGGGGGGACTGCTTACCCCCAAAGGGGGTCTGTTTCACCCCCAAAGAGACTAACAAATCGGTATACGCACTCAGTTATCTCTGGCGTTAGTTCATCAATACCTGGAGTGGAGTCATTTTTTAAATTTGAAATTATCCTTAGAACTTCGGTTTCCTTGGTCTCATAAATCATCATCGAATCACTAATATTTTTAACCAGGTCATAGTTATTATTATTGTTCATATCGTTTGCATTGGTCACATTAGTTGTATTAAAATATTGATTAAATGCATCTGTTGTCACAGTGGCTTTGGTTTTATTTTTATTTTTACCAATAATGTTTTTTATTACAGACCAAAGCTCTTTGGGTGAGTGTGAGTTTTTTTATTGATTTTTATAGTACTTAATTCTAGCATCGCGTAATTTATTATTTCGGCTGTTTCTTTGAATCTTGTAGTTGTTGATTTTTTGGTTCGTGGGAGATCTCTTTACTCGTTTTTTTAGTTTATCTTTAAGCTTTATTAATTAATATATAAGTCACGCATATATATATTTCATTAAGCTTTATAGTGTATATTTTGTACGTCGTTGTAATTTCACAAGCATTGTCTATGACCTCAACTCCAATGTCATCTTTAACAAAAAACCCAACTCCACCACCATTTCGGCTTTCTCGGCCAATGCCGTAGAAATTATAGCCCTCGTAGTGATCGTGACTATCCCCACGGAACCATGTTTCAACAAGGGCAAAAATATCTATGCTATGGCTAATTTGGGTAATACATTGTGAATATAAAAGGGGGAAATTTGCATGCGCAATTCGTATGTTATGGGATATTATATTTAACATTTAATTAAAAAGAATTAGAACAAACAGAACATTTTTTAGTTAATTAATCAATATGACTTTATCTGTTTGAAAATCATATTTATAAACTACATTTTCTATTGAAATAGAATTGGTGCCAATCCACTTAAATCGTAGTGGGTGTTTAGTTTTTGCAAACATTCTCAGGTCATACCTAGCTTTGGATTGGTTTGGCGTATAATCTTGGTCAACGTATATATTGGACCCCTTTAGTTTTATATTATTTTTTAGGATTTTCATTTTCGTGTCGTAAGTATCGGATTTATAGATTATAGCTCTGCATTTATTTTCTCTAAAAGCGCCTCTTCGAAAAATTTGAGATGGGCTAACACTTATCTCTAACTCCGTTTTAGAATAAAAGAGATCCATTACTTTATCCGCGAGTTGTATCCTGTCTTCATGCTCGATATCCGTTAGGCCTCTAATTAATAAATTATTTCGCCTGGTAGTAACTTCAAGATTTTCTATCTGGAGCCTATTTTGCTCTAGCTTATTATTTAGTTCTCTTTTATTTTCAATTTGTTCGCAACGTAGTTCAATACCGTTTAAATCAGTTACCGTAGTTTGCATTTGGTCGAGTTTTAGGTCTATAGTATCTTGTCTAAGTTCAATTGCTCCTATTCTATTTTCCGTTTCTTTCTGTTCGTCTAGTTTGATTAATTCCTAGAAATTCTTGCGTTTGTGATATTTTGAGACTTCTAATTTCCGCTAGTATAGATCCATTAGTTTTTCCCCCGTGTCTCTCTTGAAAAATTTAATCTTGAAAATAGACGGAGACTTAGATATAGATGATTACATTGAAGAAGATGAAGTTACAGCGCCAATCCATGAGATAGCGAACAATAATGTTCCTGCAACAGCAACTATTAAAAGGAACACAATAGCACACTCCCTTCTTGTAAATTAACAAAGCAATATAAAATCTGGCATTTAATAAAACTTTTATTGGTCTTTTTTAAAACTTGTCTAAAAATTTTGACATAGGTCATTTTTCTTGTCAAGATGTGTCAAAACCTCTACACGGAAATCGTCATTTTTCTTTTGAGCTTCCTTTTCAATTTCTTCTGTTTGTGCTGTCCAGTCAAGAAACCATTTGGGAGCATCTACATTTTTAATCGTTTTTCTTTTCTTATCTTTCTGTTTCACTTCTTTAGAGTCTTTAAAATCTTTTGGTTTCACGTCTTCAAAATCTTTGTGTGTCAACTCATCACTTAACAATAATCCATTGTCAGTTACCAAAGAACTTTCACTTGCTGAGACAGAGCCTTCTTTTATTGAGGTAGAGCTTACTGCCAGCGAGGAAGAGCTTCCAGTTGCTGATGACTTCGCCATAGAAAGAATTGACGAAGCAATTCGGCTGTCCTTTGGTAAATCCAAAAACCAAATGTCGAGAAAAACGCGATTTTGTCTTTTTTAACACTATGACTTATCGATTAACACTAAAGTGAAAAGTAGTGACTTTTTCGTTATAATATATTATGAAATATCATTATTATTCATTTCTTTAATAAAATCATAATTAACTATGAAAGTTGGTTTTACCTTGGGCAAATTAGAAATATTTCAGAACTTTCCCATGGTAAAACATGGTACGTGGTAAATATCCGATTTTGTCGAAATAAATTATTTCCTTTCCCGTGGTGAAACCGTATATGTTGCAAATAACTCTTTTCACTATAAATAAATTAGCCTCTTTTCAACGGTAAAACCTTATACGTGAGAAGAAACGTGTTTTGCCTTAATTTAAGGGATTATTTTCCATGGTTAAACGTTATATTTAGCATACACATTATTTTGCTCAAATTAAAGCTACCCCTTTTCCATGGAAAAACCTTATATGTGAGAAATAACGTAATTTTCCTTTATTTAAGGAACCGTTTTTCCATGGTAAAACGTGTTATGTAGCAATTAAATTTTTTTCCTTTATTTAAGGAACCGTTTTCCCATGGTAAAACGATATATGAAGCAAAAAAATTTCTTTTCCACGGGAAAAACCTTACTTGGGAAATATAAATTGTCGTTGCATGTCGAAATTAAACACAATTTTATTATAACTTTCCCGAATTGTAAGTTTCTTAGGTAAATTAAAATTGTGTGACTACCTTATTTCATTATCTAATATCACTTATAAATTGTAACATTTAGCAACATTTATAATTTTTAAACAGTATTAAAAATATTTTAAGTTTTCTTAATAAAATCTCACTTGATTTAATACTGTATTTTTAATACAGATATTTTAAATATTAAAAAAAAACATTTAGGACTCCCTTATCTCCTTTAATAAATGGTTCTCAAATCATTTCAAAATAACAATTTGTAGAGAAAATGTTTAATGTGATTACTAATAAGATGTTTAGAAATCAAAATAATATAAATAAATGTTTTCAAAGAAGAGCTACAAATCAGTGTGAGAAAAAAGGCAATATCACAGGCCAATCGCTAGTTTAAAAATTAGCTGGGCCAGTTTAAAAATGAAATGCTTGGGGCTGTAGAGGCCCTGGTGACCACTTAATTAATTCAAAGTTTTTTTCATTCAAGATTTATAGTTCTTTATTGAACACTCCAAAATTTTGAAATACCCATAATAACTAACCTACTAAGCTTATGCCCTAGCAAATATTGTCAAGAGTAGATAATTTGACCATAAATTATGAATGCCTGATTTTGAAGGTTAAAGTGGTAAGTGGCCACTGGTCAGTTTTTAATTAAAAAAGGCTCTACTGGCCACAGGTCCAGTTTAAAAAAATTATCTCTCAGCCTGCTACAAATTATTGCGGAGGGAAATACTTGCCTAGAACTGTCGTCGGCTGCCTGCCGCCGAAGAGGGAAAATATAAGCCGAGAGAAAAAAAACGATATTTCTTTGGTAAAACGTTTTATCTCCAGCCCGTATAATGTTATACCATTGGTTATATGGTTTTCCACAGTAAAACATCATATAAAATGGATTTATAAGGTTTTACCCGTGGTTTTCCGAAAAAAGTGTTATACTAAAAATATAAATTTTTTATAACTAATTAATTACTGAGATTTTAAATCTAAATTTTTTATGAAAGTCGTATTTTAGTTAGAGAAATACAAAAATTTAATAAAATCGAAATGTTAGAAAATGGATTTTATAAGGTTTTACCAAAGGACAGCCGAATTGATATCGACGAACAGCTTGAACTATGGCGTAATGGTTGCGAAGATGTACCTATAAAAAGAAAAAAGAAAAAGTCCTTTTTAGCGCATGCCTCAGCACCAAAATTACAAAGATAGAAATCACGAGTTGTTAAAGAAAAGCCCCTTGATGTAGCAGGCTCGCAAGCTTCATCCCTTTAATTTTCACTCAGATTCACCCATATCTGGTTGAGGATGAAAGAGCTTTACCAAAGAACGTACTTACTTGAAAACATTAAATGAACAGGGGAAATGTCAGGGTCTCTCTGATAAATATTATCCATTTGGTCAAAAAATTTCCACTTTTTGGCTCCTCGTCCAGTCTTGTTATTTATTCCTTATTTTTCCAATAACTTTATAAAATATTAAATTATTAAATATCAAACCTAATAATATACGAAAGGGAAAATTTACCTAGATTTCAGGTTTCTCCATTTCACATCGCATTCATCTGCGCTAAATTTGTGCCCTTTCTTGTGTAAAACTTCAGAAATTTTCTTCCACACATCTTTCCTTCTAATGGTTTCATCTTTAAATTCGTGGAACAATGAAATAAGTAAGATTACGGCTCGATCATTCCACCTTGAGCCTTTAAAATAATAAATTTGTTATTATTAATATACAAGCGATTTTTCAAATGTAACATAATCACTTTCTATGGCATCAATGGGTTCAATGGGTCTAACGGGCTCAATGGCTTCAACTCCTCGTTCAACAGATTCATTTGCATCATTTTCATTACTTAGTATTCCTATTTCTTCTTCATCTGGCTAAATACCCATCTCAATTGCCTGATTTATACAGGACATGCAAAATTCTTCATCTATGAAAGCAGTCTTTCCTTTATATATATTTTTATTATTATTATTATAAGTATTTAAGTAGATAATTACCATTTAAGCATCTTTCATAATCATTCCTTAAAACGCATTCAGTATAAGATTTGCCATCATTGGCAATTAATTTGACACAAACTACATCGTTATTCTCTAAAGATGCCATTGTCCAACGGATGTGTCAAATTAAATAAATGTCAAAATGGAAGCTGAAATTAGAGCAGAAGCTTTCGTTTCAGTTTTTAACAAAATTAAGCGAAATAATCGGCCCTCGGAGCCGATGAGTCCGATTACTCAGCGCTGACAATCGTGACGTCAGAAACGGAAGTTCCAAAAGTCGTTCAACAACGTTTTTCGGCTCAGCGCTGACTCTTTTTCGTACTTACTGAACGCAGCCCTAGATGTAACATGAAACCCGTTGAAGGGAAAAGTTACGCTGGGCTTCCGTTTTGCCATGGCAACCAAAAATGTTTTTGACAACATAAAATAAGAAAAAGTCTATGTAAAATAACATGCGAAAATGACAAATTCTGTGCAAAACTTCAATTAATCAAAAAACAATTATTTTAAAATAGTAAATTTAACATTTTTGGATTACTTTGGACAAATAGGGGAAAAAAAACCATTTTGGGTGAATTGGAATAAATACGTCGAAATTTTAGGTATAATACAAAATATTTGTAAAACTTATGCCGTGAAAACTGCCATATATTTTCGCCGATAAATCTTAAAATTTCTACATTACATTATCTAAACGATGTAAACAGATTTTTAGATTTCGATAGAAAAACGACGCCATTTTATAAAATGGCGGATTCAAATATAAATCATGCAATAAGTTAGGTAATTTGTATCCGATTAACCTAAGATTTTCTACGTTACATTATCTGCCCGAATGAATTCGTACTATAGATTTTTATAGAAATCCAACACCATTTTGGAAAATGGCGAATATCAATAAAACTCATCGTGCGATAAGTTCCGTATATATTCGTCGATTAATCAGAAATTTTCTACGTTTCATTATCTGCCCGAGTTAATTAGACCTATAGGCTTTCCAATAATAATCCGACGTCATTTTGAAAAATGGTGGATATAAATATAACTTATGATGCGATAACTGCCGAAATTATTTGTTTATTATTATTATTATTTATCTGATCGAATAAATAAGCCCCTTACACTGAGATAGAAATATGACGCCATTTTACGGCAGATATCAATATCTCATAATGCGATAACTGCCGAAATTATTCGTCCAGTTACTTGAAATTTTCTACTTTACACTACCTATTAAAGATAATAAATCCTATTAATTTTAATAAAATTCGAGGCCATTTTGGAAAATTGCGGATGTCATATAAGTTCCGTAATTATTCGGCGATAAATCTGAATTTTTCTGTTTTATTAAATGATCGAATAAATAAGTCCTTTCTATTTTGAAAGAATTCCGAAGCCATTTTGCAAAATGGCGCATGTCCGAGAAGTACCTTAATTATTCGTCAACTATTCTGAAATTTTCTATTTCTACCCAGCAAACACAAGAACGTCCTTTGGACATCCGATAGACGTCACACTCGGATCTTGCCTTCGTCCGTAGGACATCCCAAAATCCGGGATTGACGTCGGTTGGACGTTAAAGGACGTCCAAATGTCCGGTTTGTCTATAGCCGTAGTACGTCCCGGGGACGAGTTTTCGGACGTCCAACGGCGATTACGGCGATTACGGCGGTCGTCCCCTGGATGTCTTTCTATGAAACCTAGAGATGTCTTTAGGCCTTTAATTTGGTTCAATCATGGCTCAATAGGGATGAAACTAGGACGTTCATTGGATATCGTATTCTGAACAAATAATTTAAAAAGGCCAACTTGATATTAAAATTTTATTCAAAACATTAAAATACAAGATAATGGAAAAAAAGTATTAGCAGTTAACATATAAATTACAAAATTTATATAGTTATTTAATTTTTATATAACAAAATAAATTTCGAACTAAACTTAAAAAATTAAATAACCTTCCTTATACAAATGTAAAAAAAAATATAAAATTAATTTTTAAATCAGAAGCAAAATAAAACTAAGCCATTTAATACTATTCTTTTAAAAAAATTAAGACTATGGGATGAAAAATGTACTCTAGAAATGGCTGTTTCTCGAAGCTTAATTTTAATATCTATCCAAATCTTACTTTTGGAATTACAATTTAACTATATAAAATATCACAGTATGAAATAAAGCTTTAGGCGAACCGTTCAGTGAGAGTAATGAATAATAAACTTAAAAAGTTAAATTAAAACATGTACAGGACCAAAATGAACTAAAAAACAGCGAACCTTACCTAACTTTCGGAGAATACACTGCAAATCTTACTTTTGGAATTCCAAATTCAATATATAAAATATAACAGTATGAAATAAAGCTTTAGGCAAACCACTCAGTGAGAGTAATGAATAATAAACTTAAAAAGTTAAATTGAAACATGTACAGGTCCAAAATGAACTTTAAAAACAGCGAACCTTCCCTAACTTTCGGAGTTTACACTGCAAATCTTACTTTTGGAATTCCAAATTCAATATATAAAGCTTTAGGCGAACCGTTCAGTGAGAGTAATGAATAATAAACTTAAAAAGTTAAATTGAAACATGTACAGGTCCAAAATGAACTAAAAAACAGCGAACCTTCCCTAACTTTCGGAGAATACACTGCAAATCTTACTTTTGGAATTCCAAATTCAATATATAAAATATAACAGTATGAAATAAAGCTTTAGGCGAACCGTTCAGTGAGAGTAATGAATAATAACCTTAAAAAGTTAAATTGAAACATGTACAGGTCCAAAATGAACTTTAAAAACGGCGAACCTTCCTTAACTTTCAGAGAATACACTGCAAATTTTACTTTTGGAAATACAAATTCACTTAACTATTCACTGAACACATTTGAGCTATAAGTCCACCATTCAGTGGGAGTGAAGATGAATACTCCATAAAGGTAACTAGTCAAAATAGACTTTGATCAAACATATTTTCTTCCTACCTCTGTAAAAGACACATTAAAAAAATCGAATTAAAATCATTAAAAAAATCAAACAGTTTTTTAATAAAATACTTACTCTTATGATATATTATCAGCGATACTAGAGATTACTAGGTTATAATCTTTAACGTTTGTGTAGAACGCATGATGGACTTTATGGTGACCGATTCCAAACTATCGAGTAATGGCGTCGTACAAAAGAAACTACAAACTGGGCTACCAGTTATTTTAAAAAACTTTAGCGCGGTCAACTTAGATCAGCTTTTTCGCAGTAATTGGCTGTGATTGTAGAAATAATTTTTATTTCCATTATTTTCATTTGATGAATTAAGAAAATAATAATATAAAAATTAAGAACAGATAAAATTAATTAAATAATTAAGTAGTTTTGATTTAACACGTAATTTCATTAATTCGCGTTAAATAAACTAGTAAATTTAAATAAAAATATTCATAATAAAATTAATATTTTGTGGTTCATTAATCATTATCAGCTCAAATACAAATACAGGTGAAATAAATTAAAATTAATTGCTGATAAACGCGCCTCTAGATAGCATTGATGGACGAAACATTTCGGACGAATAGTGGAGATCCATGCGACGTCGATTGGGCTGAAAATCGGATGTCGCGAAATTGGTACTACGAGGACTAAAATGGGACGTCCGTTATTCGTCCCATAGGACGAATTTTGGACGGGACCAAGTTGGGCTCCATGGACCATGCTGGGACGTCCCAGGGACGATTTGTGTTTGCTGGGTAACCGAGTAAATAAGTCTTTCTTTTGAGTGAAATACGCCTTTTTTTTTCAAAATAACGCACATGAATGTATCCCTTGGAGCGATAAATTCTATATTGTTCTTGTTAAAAAAATTATAGGAAACTTCATATAAAATGGGTACATTTTAATACATTTCGGCAAATCCCAATAATATTGGGTAAGGTCTTATATCATTGGATTAATAGAAAATAATTATGGTTAAATTTATCGTTTAGGCATAATTTGGGAAAATTGAAATATTATTAAATTAATTCAATTGGCATTGTAGAATAATAATTGTAATTTGGGAAATTATTGTTAATTCAGAAAATGGTTGTAATTCAGGAAATTTTGGGTAATTTGAAAAATTATTGATAATTTGGGAAATAATTTGTTCTTCTGGAAATTATTGGTAATTCTTGAAACTAATGGTAATTCTGGAAACTATTGGTAATTCTTGAAATTATTGGTAACTCGGGAAATTATTGGTAACTCGGGAAATTATTGGTAACTCGGGAAATTATTGATAACTCGGTAAATAATTGATAAATGAATAATTTCTCTAATAACAATCAAGAGATATATATTTATGTGCTATTTTGCATACGGCAGATTTCAAATTTATGTACAAATAATTTCGGCAGTTATCGCATTATGAGATATTGATATCTGCCATTTTGTAAAATGGCGTCATATTTCTATCACAGTGTAAGGGGCTTATTTATTCGATCAGATAATGTAATGTAGAAAATTTCACAATGGCGTCGGATTATTATTGGAAAGCCCATAGGTCTAATTAACTCGGGCAGATAATGAAACGTAGAAAATTTCTGATTAATCGACGAATATTTACGGAACTTATCGCACGATGAGTTTTATTGATATCCGCCATTTTCGAAAATGGTGTTGGATTTCTATAAAAATCTATAGTACGAATTCATTCAGGCAGATAATGTAACGTAGAAAATCTTAGGTTTATCGGATACAAATTACCTAACTTATTGCATGATTTATATTTGAACCCGCCATTTTATAAAATGGTGTCGTTTTTCTATCGAAATCTAAAAATCTGTTAACATCGTTCAGATAATGTAATGTAGAAATTTTAAGATTTATCGGCGAAAATATATGGCAGTTTTCACGGCATAAGTTTTACAAATATTTTGTATTATACCTAAAATTTCGACGTATTTATTCAAATTCACTCGAGTTCACCCAAAATGGTTTTTATTCCCCCCTATTTGTCCAAAGTAATCCAAAAATGTTAAATTTACTAATTATTTTAATTTTTTTTTGATTAATTGAAATTTTGCACAGGGGGGACCCTTAAAATTTGTCATTTTCGCATTTTATTTTACATAGACTTTTTCTTATTTTATGATGTTAAAAACATTTTTGGTCGCCATGGCAAAACGGAAGCCCAGCGTAACTTTTCCCTTTAACGATTTTCATGTTACATCTAGGTCTAACACTCCCCCAACTTTGAACCAAATCGGTGAGAACCACCTCGGGTCGTCTCCTTGTTAGTTGTTTTTTTATTTCTAGCAGAAGCGGGAGTATTTAATTTAACTTGATGGATTAGCATTTCATTGGTAATTGTAAATCCCTTGTCAGCCATCAACTCGTCACCTGGTACAGTGAAATCAATGATTTTGGAATCGTTAAAAATAAATTTGTCACTTGCCCTACCACCATAACATAAAACTCAAATTTTTTTCAAAGCCAAAATACGTAATGAGGAGTTGACATTTGTTTCATTATTACTATCAGGTGTACTTCTTCTTCTGAAGATTGAGCGCTTTTTTGGGCTATGATTGTGAATCCTTGGCGTTACAACGAGTGGTAAATTAAACGAATCCCTTTCTGAATTATTTCATGGTACCAGTAGTTCAGTACTTTCAATTAGGCCCACATCAGTTTTCTCTCCTAGAACTGAACCTAAATTATCCATTTTACTTTCATATTGCTAATTAGTATTTTTTGATCGCTCCTTGAAAACATAAGCCTTGATCGGAGATTTTGGCAATCGATTTATAAGTGGCCTCTACATGTACACAGAAAATTAATAATTAAGAATACCAGTAACAAATGATATTTCAAATTTACATATATTTTCCAATAATCCTAGGTTTAAAGCTGGGTTGGGATTCGTTGGAGTAGGTTTCCCATCTTCAAAGTGAATACTACAAACCTAAATAAAAATATCTTATTAAAACAAAAAGTCAAAGACGTTAAGTTTAATTTAAAATTACCCTTGAATGTTTTGATGGCTCAGAATCTTTTCTTCCCAAAGACGAAATCCAAACTGATAACATGCGATTGTCTTTTGGAAAGTCATGCAAACTAAATGGCAGCAGACATGGACACTCATTTTTAATAAATTGTGACTCTCGCAAACCCTTTTATTACATAGAGTTAATTTAGTTTGATTATTTCTGCATGTTTTTACAGCGCAAACTCTTCCGCCACCCATAATGTTTAGCGACTAACTTTAAGCACAAGGCCTAAGTGATAAGCCTTTACTGCAGGTGTTTTTTTTAGACCGCAGCTTCCGAAAACTTGGCGAAGATCATCAACGAAGCTGCACCCCATTATTTTTACCCCCGCTTAAAAGTCCACCAGAGCATGGCCGTATGGGGGAGAAACGGGGGTAGAAAAATATGGCAGCGCCCTGCATTTTTTGAAAAAAGAAAGCGTATACTGTCAATAATTTTATGGCGTTGCTGCGCGATGTGAAACAGCAGGTGACGTTCCGCCCCAGGAGAGTTACAATCCTGTAACAAGCAGTTTTTTTTAACCGAGCCCAAATCAACGGTCTAGGTAGCGTCACTTGTCTATACCGCACCTTCACACGCACCGATAATATGCTGGGGATCAAACGTAACACGTCACCATCAGGTATTTTATGAAATGCAATATACTCCTTCAAATTCCGGGTGGCAGAGTGGTTAGCCCTTACGCCTCGCAGCAAGAGGAGCCAGGTTCAATCCCAGCTTGTTTCACCGGGTTAAAACTCGGAACCGCTCCTTCTGCGTTGAATTTTCAAGTTCTTCCTCCGCTGTTTTAAAGTGTTTCACCCGAGCTCTTCGGTTTCCCCTTCCATAAAAAATTGGTGAGTAAACATAAGAATAGATGTGCACACTCGTGCTTGTTTTACTGCAGCCACAATAATAATTGCTTATTGGCAAATTTGCATGGATCAAAGATAAATAAGGACTCATCGCTCTATTGAAGTTATGTGTTTGTCTTTTTCTTCGTCAGATATCGTCCTTTTAATACCTATTATGAAGTAGCACATTCTCTTTATGTATTATTAACAAGTCGGCCCGGTAGGCACAGAAATAGGTAGAAAAACTAACGCGAATCAAAGCGACAGAAATGGGAGGAAGGGGGAAAGTGAACTTTTAACAAGACAAAACAAATATCTCAAAAGTAAAAAAAAAAATAAATAATGCGTTCCAATTGTTTGCTAACAAAACTTTAGAATATGGAACGAACCTTGTATGGAATGGCCCTTGTATGGAACGGCCCTTGTATGGAACAACCCTTCTACGGAACGCCCCTTGCATAGAACGTCCTTCAGATGTAACGTGCCTTGTATTTAACGCTCTTGTATGAAACGTCCCTTGTATGGAACGTCTCTCGGATGTAACTTGCCTTGTATGAAACGGCCCTTGTATGGAACGTCCATCCCCTCGTTACGGAACGTAAGGATAAAAATATAATCCTTATAAAGTGACGTATTTCCTCTAACTTTACCCAATGGTGTTTCGATAATAGGTGTTTTCATAAAATCAGGTTATGTCCCCCCCCCGACAAAAATTGCCCCCTCAGTCTTTGATGGGAGTTCAGTTCAGTACGTTCCAGTTCTCAAACCGTCGGTGGGACTCGCATGAATAATCTGGCTAACATGTTTCCCGAAAATCAATAAAAACCAAAGACTACCGAGAGTTACATGTCCCTTCCTAGAGTATACCACCTCCTAGGAAGTTCTTTGATGGGGATTTTATGAAAACAACTATTTATCTTTTACTTCTTGAGAGCAGCCGATTATTCGCGTGCTCTAGAATAAGGGACGAGGCTTAGTTACGACGCAACGCGCAAAGTTCAACCACGGACATTGGCTTAGACAATTCTTCGGAAATGCACCGAAAAACTCAGGCAATGCAGCGGCTAACTATTGGCTGACTAACAGCTATAAAAAGTACTTGACCAATTGCACGTTGGTAGCAACCCACAGCGTTAAACCTTAAGTCAATCAATATCTAAACGAATTGTGAAGATTAATACTTGTTCTTTTGGATATATACTCGAGGGGTCCGACACTCTTTCAAATTTCGTACACGACAGTGATTTGAAAATTTCCAAATTTCCAATTAAATTTTAGAAAATTTTGGCAAATTTAATTTTTTTAATCGATTCCGACAAATTCTTCAAATTTAATAAATCTTACGAAGTTTGATGGTTTTCCGCACGTTTTTATGAAATCTTGCAAAAATTTGTAAATTTGAATTGAAATTTTAGCAAATCTTGAGGAAATTCATAAATTTCTACGGGAAATTTAAGAAATCTTCAAAATTTACAAATTTACAAAAATCGCAGCGAAATTTTCTTCGCCCTCGCTAAGATATCCAAGGCAATATCCGAGCTCGGCTTTATAGGGTGGGTCGATGGGGTCGACCCTCGGATATTCCATAGGGTTTACCGAGTGTTCGTTCACATACTATATATTTGTAAAACAAATGTGATTTCGAGCGCTCAACTTAGTCTAACATTGTTTTTGTATAAATCGTAGTTCTACTTTACCCACCCATACATCTACCGTGAATTTTGCCCCGTTTTGGTTTTGGACTCAGTTGTTCACTCGTTTTACACAATCCTAAGGATTTGTGTGTATTAGCCTCTCTAATCCCGTTTGAAATTTCGAATTGCAAAATCTCGTAGACATATTAAGAAAAGTCCGATTCGTCGAGTATTCATCAAGGGCGAAATACACCTTAAAATACGGCCATACTAATGTCATGGAAAATTTCCTAAAATATATCCTTCTTCACGCTGCGTAAGTTTAACCGTGAAGACATTCCGCGAATTGAGGAATGACTTAGTGTCGGGAAGTGATCGACTAACAGTGTTGAGACATATCCATCTGATTTGTAGCCCAGTTTACTGCAAACAGAGTGCACACCAACTGAGGGCCTTATCATAATGCCCTACGCCAGTGTCCACAGACTTGACAGGAGACAGAACAACCAGGGTACAAAGAGAATCCTACAGTAGGATGTACCAGCATCTTTGCCAGTTTTCAATGTAGAGGTACACGTGGGGGTCGGCACCGGAAGTCCCCCCTTCCGGCAGGTGGCGCGGGGGGTCGACATTCTCCTCGGGGTGATTGACCTCCGCAGAGTGGCGCGCGCTGATTAGCTGGCGCGGTAACTACGCGGCGCGGGGAGCACGTGGTTACTACGCGTGTACTGCGCGCTGATTGGCTGGCGCGAAATTATTCAAAATAGCGCTGATTGGTTGGGGTTTTGGCGCGAAAAGGGGTCAGTACTCCTTTAAAGGAATTCCCAGGTTCGCTATACTCGGTCCCCGTTTTCCATTGTTAAAGTGGTGACAGGTTTGATTGATTGAGCAGGTGCTGAGCGGCGTAGAAATAATTTAGCGGCGCAAATACCTTTAGTGACAATACCGAGAGAATCACCTATTAATTATGTCATCGAATTAAATTGAGGTCGTGCATTCGCTGGAAAAATGGCCGCGTTAGTGAACAATCCTTTCGCATAGTCATGGTACAAACCGGTTCATTCCGCTTTCGTTAAGTAATTAATTATTTTGACAAATTGAATACACCTGTTAATAGGACTGTCACGCGATTATTTTGTTCTTTCCCCCCCTTACCTTGCCAGTATATAAGAAATTGCCCAACGGTCAATTTCGCAGAAGCGACGAACACCGCCCTCACTCTCCCCGACGACTCAAGAAGATCAGCAAGAGCTCGGAGATTTGGGCGTTAAAATAACGACCTTTGACCAAAAAATATATATAGATATAAGGCGTTACGCCACCCACGTAGCATCCGCAACCGACTAAACAGGGTGTATGCGTTAAACTAGAATCAGGGCCCCAGCTTAAAGCAGCCTTAGAAGACGTCAAGGACCAAGACACCGTTTACCTAATTGAGGGCAATAAATTAGAAATTCGCCATAGCCAGGCCACCGGTCACACTTGCTTGACCAAAAATTCTGGTTCCTCATTTGCAAAATCGCTGACCCTATACGGAAGAAGAGACATTCACGACGTCCTGCGGTTATTGAGGGAAGTGACTCAACGCTACGACGAAATTCGTAAATTACAATGACTCAAGAAGCCCCTCTCGTGTTAAGTACCAGGTTTCGACCTGAAAACTATTATTCGATTACTAAAATTATCTCTCGGACTTCCAAAAGATACAAATGTAAAACTTTAGAATTAAAGTGCGAGTTCAAAAACTTGGACGATCTCAACCACGCGCGAATAGAAACCCAATTAAACGAAATTTTCCAATCCTTATTAAACGAAATTAGCGATGAAAATCAGGGTTATAGTCGTATCAGAATAGCGGTCAGTTCGGACGAACTCGAAGAGCCCATTAATTTCCAATTTATGAACCTAAACGAGTTGACGGCCGATAGAATTTTAAGCGGTATCGAGCAGGTAGCCCAGTCCCATAAGATTTTATACTTTCAAGCCCCCCTAAAATTCAACATAATTCTTCTGCAAGACACCAATATGAGTGGTAGTCAAAAAAGTATTCGTAACAGGACTATAGAGTGCTTTGATAATTACATTGAACAGGGCAATACCTTTATTCCAATTCGCAATTCTGATAATCTGTGTTTTGCGAGGGCGGTAGCGGTAGGACAGTGTCTCGCTGACTACCAAGAATTAAAAAATAAAGGCCAATCCAAAAATTTTAATAGCTATGATCTAAAGTACATTCGTAATGTCTACCATCCAAAACAAAAAAAGCGGCCTTAGCGTTACACAGATTATCAAAAGTTCCCCCAGGTCCTGTTGAAATAAAAGACATTCCTAAATTCCAAAATGTCTTGCCAGATTATCAAATTATCTTACTCGATTCCGATTCCAATTTTGACCCCATTTATTTAGGCCACTTTCAACCCAAAAAATATTTCTCCTTAAATTAGGAAACCACGTTCACGTAGTGAGGTCTTACGCCGCCATGTTCGGGGGAATAGGGTACTGTCCATTTTGTTTGAAAGTTTTTGTGAGTAGCAAAGTAAAAAAGCAGCACAATTGCTGTAAGCGGTGTCTCGACACGAATGTTTCCCATACCGAAGCTAGTCAACGTTGCGCCAACTGCTTTAGATATTTTGCGGGGAATACGTGCTTCCAAAAGCATATAGAATTAGGGACGTGCGACAAACTCAAACGTTGCCTAACTTGCGGGAAAGAGTTTGAAGGGGACCACGTATGCGATTTGAAATGTCATTACTGCAAAATTGAACACCCGAAAAATGCGTGTTTTGTTCAACCTATCACGTTACCGGAAAATTCCACCAGAATCCTTTACTTTGATTTTGAAACTTTAGTCGACAATGACGAGATTAAGCCCGTTCTGCTAATTACCGCTATGCAAGACTGTCCGACGTTTTTAGATTACTTATTGGAGAGTCAGGTCGTTGCAAAAAAGGGTAAGACTAAATATTCAAAGGTCGAACCAGTTTTTAAAAACATTACGTGCATTTCGCATTTTGGATCTGGATTTGACAGTTTACTCGTATTAAAAGGAGTTCTGGCCCGGTCAATAATCCCCGAAGTTATCTTTAAAGGCTGCAAACTTCTCGCGATGTTTCTTTCCAAACACAATATAAGATTTATAGATAGCTTTTCTTATTTTCCAGCCCCTCTCAGAAGCTTCTCCAAAACCTTTAATTTAAGCGAAAGCAAGGGATTTTTCCCGTATTCCTTCTTAAAAAAGACACCTTAGACTATATCGGCGTCGTACCGGAAAAATCCTTTTTCGAAGTAGATAAATTCACCCCCGACCAATTGGCAAATTTCGAAACTTGGTACGACGCCCAAAAATTTACCGTTTTTGATTTAAAAGAAGTGTTGACAAAGTACGCCATTGATGACGTCAAGCTATTACTGAGGGGTTTTGACCGGTTCAGAAATCTTTTTAGAGAAAAGGTCAATTTCGACATTTTGGCGGGAAAAAGCGGGACTCTACCGGGAGCTTTAACCGATTTATTTTTGAGCCGGTATCTGAAACCAAATACCATAGCTATTATCCCGCCAGCAGGGTACAGGGGCAAGCATTCCGTTAAAGCTCTCAGATGGGCGGCTTACTTGGAGCAAAAAATGCACGTAAAGTTTCAAACGGCGCGATCGTTGGAGGGAGAAAAGTTTTTAGCTCCTTACCACCCCGACATTTACAGCGCTGACCCTTTAATAACTGGGGAATTTTTCGGGTGTTTCTGGCACGGGTGCCCCAATCACACTGACCATAATGGGAACAATTACGAACTTAAAGAATCTAATATCAATAATTACTTAAAAACTCTCGACAAAATCGAGTTTTATCGTCAAAATTACCCCAAAGCGCGTTTAATTACCATATGGGAATGTGAATGGGACACTTTTTTAAAAGAAAACCCCGAAATAAATTCTTTTTGCGACGAGCTGGCTTTCTCCGATCCGATCAATTCGCGAAGCGCTCTGAGGGGCGGGCGCGTTGAAAACTTTTTACTGTATATTGAATCCACCCCCGAGAGGCCGATTAAATTTTACGATTTTAACAGTATGTACCCCTCTGTCTCCATGTCCAAAAATTACCGCTACCCCAAAGGGCTCCCCGAAATCTTAACTAGCAACCTTAATAACGAACCCGATTTCTATTTCGGGCTAATCAAAGCGACTCTTCTCCCACCCCAAGATCTATATCTCCCCGTCTTGGGCTCTCTGATTGGCGATAAATTAATGTTTACGCTATGCAGAACGTGCGCCCTCTAAAATCTAGCCGACTGTCGTCATACCGAGGCGGAACGCGCGATTACGGATACGTACACTAACCCCGAGTTTTATTTATCCCTTCAATATAATTATAAAGTTTTACAAATTCACGAAGTGCAGCATTATCGCGAAACTTTCGACTCCGATTCACCCCTATTTGACGATTACGTCAGAGATTTTTACAAAATGAAAACCCAATACGCTGGTTTTCCTAAAAACGTTGACTCCTTAGAAGAAAAACAAAAATATTTAAACGACTTTTGGGAACAGGACGGGATAAAAATAGGCCTAGAAGAGGTTAGCTCTAACCCGGCTCTCAAAGCGCTTGGCAAGCTTTCCCTTAACCAGCTTTGGGGGCGTCACCTAATTCAATTACGTCAAAATAATAGTTCTTTTATAAATTCCTACGCCGACTTGGTTAAAATTTTAACTGATAAAACGAAAGAGCTGACAGATTTAAAACTCCTAGAAAACGGAATGGCTCTCGTAACGACCAAAGATCACGAAGACCACGTCCCGGCTTATCGTAAAGGTTCCCCAACTGTGGGCATTTTCGTCGCCTCTTATGGGCGTATTAAATTATATAATCTTATGGCTAAAATAGGGCCTAATTTGGCCTATGGCGATACGGACAGTTGTATTCTGATACACGATAAGAAATTAGATTTAACTTTATCAAGCAGCTTGGGCGGACTTACGGATGAATATCCTAATGACCCCATTAAAGCTTTTACCACGATAGCCCCCAAGGGTTACTCTATCTTGTTCAAATCGGGCAAAGTTTTAACCAAGATAAAAGGCGTCACTCTTACTTAAAAAAATCAGACCATCTTAAACTTTGACACGATAAAGCAGTTGGCGCTCGAGAACCGCGAATTAAAATACCGAGTCGAGATTCCCTTTAACGTGAAAAGACAAAAAACGGGCACTTGTATCTCAGACAAGCCGAAAAACTAGTGGGATTTACGTCGACGAAACGTATATTTTTCAAAGACGGTACTTTTATTCCCTACGGATATTCATGTCTCTCACTCGCCTAAAATTTCAAACCCCCTGTACCTTTCTTTTGGCTGGCCCCAGTAAGTCGGGAAAAAGTCACTGGACGTTTAATCTCTTGAAAAATAAAAATTTAATGTTCGACAATCCACCCCAAAAAAATTTATATTGCTACAATCTTTGGAACGATCAATTTGACGAATTAAAAACCCTCGCCCCCGAAATTGAATTCCATAAAGGGCTCTTTAGTGAAAAACCCGAAGATTTGTTTGACAAAAGACAAAACAACCTCTTGGTGCTAGACGACCTTTCGAGCGAGTGCTTAGACAACGCGCTGGTAACTGAACCTTTTCGCGTGTGTTCGCATCATCTGAATCTGAGTATTGTATTCTTATGCCAGAACGTCTTTGGTCAGGGCAGATTTTCGCGCGACATTTCGCTTAACGCCTCATTTATAGTCCTGTTCCGAAGCCCCCGTGATCCATCACAAATAAAACATTTAAGTCGTCAGATTTTTCCGCATAACCCTAATTTTCTGAGCAACGTTTATAATTTATAAGCCCTATTCTAACGTGGTTGTTGACCTGCAACAAAAAACTCCCGAATTTCTAAAAGTTAGAACGCAATGCCTCATGGAAGAAGGACCGATGCTAGTACTTACCGAAAATTAATTTTTCATTTTTGGTAGAGGAAAATGTATATTATTGTAATAATCAGAATATATAACAAAGTGTTTATTCGAATTTTACGTCATTCTGTAAAATGCCTTTGCCCAGGTCAATTATAGAAAGCCGCCCGTATCTAACTTTATTGAAAAAGGCTTCCCCAAATCAAAGACGATTTTTACTTAAGAACGCCACGCGAGATCAGGTTGGCTCAATCGCGAATATCTGTCATAATATTTGCCGCGGAGCTTTACCCGTTGGCGAGAATAAACGACGGCAATTACAACGATATAAAAAATCTATTAGAAAACTAGGTCAAAGAGATCTCAGTGATCGTTATCGACGAAGAATTCTAGTCTCGCAAACGGGTGGTTTTTGGGGAGCGATTCTCGATTCGCTCATTCCGCCAATCTTGGGTCGTATAATTAATCCGGCGCGATGAAGAAATTTGTCTTGCTACCCGCGGATAGCTATTTATCCGATACCGAAAAATTGCTAAATTTAATACAAGAACACATGAATAGTATTCTTAACAAATCCGTTCGAGACGGTAGTGAAGAAGAAAAACTACGAGAATATCTGGCAATGTTGGCGCGGTATCTCAGAATTAAAGACTACGACGGCGCTCCAGCCGTTCAAATAAAACCGCCCCCTTTACCTCCTTCTTCGAGTACGTTAGCGCCGATACAGTTAGCACACGTTGCGATCTACCAGCCTCACGCTGTACCTAACGTTTCATTCGGTAACCCGCCGCTCGCCTCGCCAAGTGTTTTTTCGCCTCCCCAAACGCCAAATCAGCTCCATCAACTATTCGCCGCGCCGCCCGTACAACAGGTGCAAAGAGCCGTACAGCAACCTCTCCGCCAACTGGAAATGGCTATTAACAGCCCCCTCCCAGCATCACCGATAAATCCTGGAATTTCTACACCATGGCAGAGTGTCTCCGGCATTTCTGGGTTGGACGAAAGTCAATCACCCGATTACGCCCATAAAACTTTAATTTCAGCCCCACCGCATCTCGTGACGTCACGAAATATTCCATTCAAGCCTGACTTTGCGAGTACTCCAGGCTACCAAAAGGGGAAATGGAGGAAAGGCGCTAGCAACGTTTTCACTTCGCCCGCTCGAGCTGAGCTACGTAAATCTCGAAGCGAAACGAGTCTCGATGAATATCGCACGCCAACTTTCAAAGACAGCAGTTACAAGCCCTCGGAATCCACCCTTCGTAACACGACCGAACCTGTTTCCTTGCCTTTCGTAGGACCGCTCTTGACAAGAAAGGAATTGCCAACCCGCCAAGGTCGCAAAGAAAGACGCCGGGCGTATTCTAAAGATCGTGAAATTAACGATTGGGAAATTAATGAATGGGAAAATTAATGTTTTTTTGTAAAACCATGTTTATTAAACACTATTGATTACAAAATCTGTTTTCGTGATTAAATAAATGTACACACAACGCCAATAGCGAAATTACTTCGTTCATATATATTTCAATATTATACATTTTTAAAATTTTCTTAAAGCTTAATCCAGCAGACCTATTTAACAGAAACGAAGCAACGTGCAAACCGCAAGTTTCTTGGTTCATATCTTGAATTATATTTTTATTATAAAACCATTTCTGAGCTAAATGATCCAATTTAAAACCGTAGACATCAAAATGTTGACCGAAAGAACAAAAAAAAATCTCCCACGCGTTGTCCTTTCTTATTTTTAGCACTGACGATGATTCCTATACAATGACTTCCCGGCATGAATGAGTCTTGTACATTGGCCACCAAACAAAAGGGCTTTTTTTGGACAATCTTTGGAAAATATGCCCAGGAAAAAAGGTTTGGTTCTCGGGTCGCATTTTAAAAAGGCGTCCAATTGAAAAGTATTTATGGCAAAACCCTTTGAATTTTTTCGGGGTAAAATGACCCCAATATTTTCTCGTTATTCTTGTCTTTGATATGGTAGAGTGGGCGGGGTTTATTGATCACCTTCGATATGGTGAAAACCTCTTTACTCCAATATCCTTTAAATCCCTTACGAAATACTTTGCTGGTTTTTGATATGCGCACGTGATCGCCAATCTTGAATTTCGGTTCCTCTCGTTTCGCTTTCTTTCCAAATAGTTTTTGCCAAACAAGATGCTCATTGGCTAAGGTTACTTCGCTAGGTCTAAATCCCGTCGTGTGATGAACGCTGTCGTTATAGGACTTTACAATTTTTGGTAGTTCATTTATAAATTTTTTTCTTTACTTTTGGTAAGAAATCTGTAAATTTTATTTTTAAGCGTCCTATTCACTCTCTCGCATACGCTGCTTTTTTATCGCCGTAACAAACGAAATGCTTAATCCCCTGGTCCTTGAAATAGCGTTGCACGGTACGATTTAAAAATTCAGAGCCTTGATCAGTATTAATTTTCAAAGGCTTACGTTGTTAGTGGATTTTTTTGAAAGCCGCTAATATATCGCTCGCTCTCTTGTTTTTCACGGGAATAGCGAATAAATATCGGGACAGAATATCGATATTAGTAAGAATATAATTAAATTTATTAATATTTTTTAATTCGTTTAACTCGATTAAATCAGCCTGGTGTTCTTCGTTCAAGCTCGTGACATAAGTCCTATTTCTAGGAAAATTAAATTTTCTATCTTTGTGCAACGTATAGGCGTCTTGGGTCAGCGTCCAATCTTTAATTTTTTTCTTGGAAATAGAGGGTAATTGTTCGGATAAACGTTTTAGACCTCCCAGACTTCCGGGATTTTCTGGGTCAAAATAAATAGATTCTATATTCATGTCTTGACAGTTCAAAGTGTGCGACATTATTAAATGAAAGACCAGCAAAGTTTACATTTTTATACATTATAATGGAAATTTTTAATACATCAGCTCTGATAAAATTTCTGATTCATTTTGCATGATATTATGATATAAATTTTCTACCCCCAGTTTATTGTCGGGAAAGTTGACGTAAAATGCCTTAATTACTTTGTCATAGTTCATAAGGGGTATCGCCATCTTGACACTTTTTTCGAGTCTTTCGCAGAAATGTGACGCGATCGGTTTGCAACTAATGTGATGGGCCAATTGATTATGGCAGGGCAGGTTTGGGCATGCCTCGGTTAACGTAAATAATACACTTTTTAATTCGTCTAAAATAGACATTTTCATTCCTTCAAAAGCGTCTTTTCGGTCAGTTATTTCTTTATCGAGACTCGTACGGATAATCTTCAAACGGTCCCAGGCTTCTTTATCGAGGGCAACCCCGTTGGCGGAGGAATACACAACGTCGTAATTTGAATTAGACCCGCGAATATAGACGCGAATATCAATAATTCTTCCACGCTGACAGAAGAATCCTTCCAACTTGACATTGTCCGACAACCAGCTATGAAAACGTAAAGCTTCTGTAGTGGTTTTGAAAAATCTTTCAATTTCTTGTTCATAGTTCCAGAGATTCTTCCACACTTTTACGCTAAAATTGACATATTTTCTATGTCCTTGACGGTTAATTAAAATTTCAGGCTCCGCGAGATTCGCCGATAAAAAAATGTCGAGTTGGTTGGAGAGAAAATGGGGGCGTGTCATTCTCAAACAAAAGCTCGCGTCGAACTAATCGAATAGAAACAGGGTGGCTCATTTTATTCGATACTATATATCACCTTTCTGTCCCGGGTAATTAAAATCTCGTTATCAAATTCAAAGTACATTATACACACGACATTAGTCGGTAGGGGGTCTTTCAATTGAACATCTAAACGTAGAGACCCCTGTCGAGGAATACTCGTATGATCAGCCGAAGCATTCTGGTCCGGCGACATATCGAAAGTAAAGATCGTGTACCCCTCCTTAAAATGGACCGACTGAATAACGTGGAAACTGAATAACGCGCATCCTGATTTACGTGGAAAAGTTAGTAAAACCTGAATAACGTGGAAACTGAATAGCGTGGAAATGTTTCCCCTTGTCGTTGTTAGAAGTCGCCACTGACTGAATTATAAAGGCGTCGTTTTCCATTTAAACAAGTTGGGCAAAATCGTACAAATAGTTTCACTTGCTGATTTATTTAGTGAAACATTTATTATTGCTTCTTCTCTTTTCTCGAAATTGTTTTTATTTTATAAAAATAGGGCCTAATTATGCATTAAGCTAGAATGGGAATATAGCCCCAGGGCGGTAATCGCTCAATGGTGGCTGTTGTTTCAATATTGCACAGAAAAGAATTACGATTTTGTATAAAAGGGTGGCAATTTTTGGGCGGCAAAAGTATAAAGACGGCCCTGACTATAGTTTTAAAACAATAATAAATAAATTATATTAAATAGTCAGATTTTCTATAACGAAATTTTCTTAAAAAAGGTTAATTAACTAAGAAATAAAAATTAAATATTATTCTTATATCAATTGTCTAAGAACGAGTGACACTATCTTTAGAAAAGTAAATTTTAGACTAGAAATGAAGTTTATGAGTGGAACAATTTTTACCAAAGAAAATTGCGTTATAGCCAAAAACGTTTCTTTATTCACTATATGAGGTAAAATTTATGAAGTCGCAGATTTTCTTAATGAAATTTGAAGAATTATAGTAAAGTTGCACTTGGAAAATCCACGACTTGAGTTTTGGTCTACAAGTGAGCGGAAGTGATCTGCGAATGACCGGAAGTGGAAGTTTGTCTTCCCCTTATAGATGATTAGGGAAAAAAGGAAAAGTTTTCTTCCGTTAACGATTTTAACAGGCTACTTTGCACATATTGAAACGTTGAATTTATTAGAACTAAATTGAAGTGGTCGTTTTTACATAAGAGGTTTATTTAAGGTTTATATCTGGGACGAAAAGTTCGAGGTCGGAAGTTATAGCGTCGTGGCTGGACGGCAACGGCTGCAGATGGAAAGGGAACGATTTGCGGCGGTTGCGGCTCGACGGGAACGGTTGACGGAGGCGGCGGATCGACGGGAATGGCTGGCGGCGGCCGGACGGGAACGGTTGACGGAGGCGGCGGATCGACGGGAACGGAGGCGGCGGATCGACGGGAACGGTTGACGGAGGCGGCGGATCGACGGGAACGGTTGACGGAGGCGGCGGATTGACGGGAACGGTTGACGGAGGCGGCGGATTGACGGGAATGGCTGGCGGTGGCCGAACGGCGGCGGTTGGGGATCGACGGGAATGGCTGGCGGCGGCCAGACGGGAACGGTTGACGGAGGCGGCGGATCGACGGGAATGGCTGGCGGCGGCCGGACGGGAAAGGCTGGCGGCGTCCGAACTCGTTGTAGAAGCGGTTTATTAGACTTGGAGTCGGACTCGTTCTCCCTCCCAAATATTTTTTTTTTTATAAATCTGATCCGGAATTTGAGGAATGAGTTAAGGTTAATAGAAACCTTTTCTAAGTGGTTTTATTGCAGTGTACGTTTATACATAAGAGGTTTATTTAAGGTTTATAGGAAGTTATAGCGTCATGGCTGGCGGCGGCTGGATGGCATCAGCTGGTGTAGGCTGCTGCCGGACGGGGTTTGCTGGCGGTGGTTAAAATTAACCTTTAACCTAAGAATTAAATATAATTTATACAGATCATAGAATCAATTTAATACACAATCTAAATCATTAGATATGAAAAATTTTAAAAAGTGTTTATAGTGATATTTTATTAAATTCAATATTTATTCTTCTGCTACGCAGTTTTCGAAGAAATACTCTGACACTTCATTTGGGAATTATTCACAGTTTCCTTCACATGGTTTCAAACAAGTGAAACAAATCCAGTCCTAACAATTATCGCACTTTAAACCTTCATCGTTCTTTTTCCTCTTACTATAAAGTAAATCACATGTAGCGCATCTTTTACCACTCTTAAATTTAAGTTTTATTCTTAAAAATTTTATCTCTCGTTTTCTCTAGCTTTATTTTTCGGTGGCAAAAAAAAAGAAAAAGCAGCATGCTGTTAATCCCCCCTCCCCTCACACGCCCTTGGCAGAGGTGGGTGGAGTCGACCGTAAACATTTTCATCCATTAAACATTAATACCATATTTTTAGGATATACTTAAAAGGGATTTCTCTACCCGCTGGTTAAACGTAGTTAGCGGTGATTCTTCAGCCCCTCCAACCGACTCCCAGATATCAGTTGCGATATCTGATCTGAGGATAAAAAAAAATCAGATCGATATCTGATTTTCTGATTTTAAAACAAGGTTAGGATGAAGTGCTAAAAAATAACTTCATCAAAATTATAATTTTTAATTTGGTTTCCATAGGATATAATGCTAAAAATATTAGTCAGTTAACGGGGAAATTTAACCTGAATGAGCAGATCAGTTGACCGTTGGAAGCGCTATCCCCTCTCATCCGAACCCCTTAAACACGTTTAAAAAAATACGCATTCTTATAATTTTGGATCCGATTGACTTTTAAATTCAACCATATTGACATGCGCCAAAGCTTATAGAGCCTACACGAATTTTCTTCGTAGTTTGGATTGGATTTGAGATAGGGGTCTCATTAAAATGCCCTACGCCAGCATCAACTAGCCCGGACAGGTAACAACCCTAGCATGGGTAGTAGTACCCTACTACTGATGGTCTCACTTTCGACGCAAGCCATTCAACGGACCAAAGTCGCAGCAATGGCTTGACCAGTTTACAATTCGCGTACAGCTGTGGGATAGAGAGTGGATGCTATAGCAACTCCAGCCGACACCCTACCTACATAGATAGAGAGCCATACCCTTCAACAAGGGCTCCTAAAGGGGAACGACTGGCACACAGCGGTACACATAACTTGGCACAGCTGGCAACAGAGTTCCGGGTGTGACCCAAAAGACCAGGAAACCGGGCAACAGCTCCTCATACGGAGACCCGCCACCCCTCAGCAGGTTACCCAAACTTCCGAGGCGGCCGGTTTGACCAGATCCTCAGTTTCCAGCCCCTACCAATCTTAGTCGGAGGTAGAGATAGGATCATGATATCACGGCTTACTTATCTCAGTGCACCACCGCCCTTATGGTTTACAAGAGCCGTCCCTCGCCTCACCCGTAAAGCCAGCTATTATTGCACACCGTGACCCGTTAAGGGCCATTGTTTGGGAGGGAGAACGAGTACGACTCAGAGTCTAATAAACCGCTTCTACAACGAGTTCTGATGCCGCAGCCAGCCATTTCCGTCCACCCGCAGCCGCCGTTAGCCGTTCCCTTACGACCATGGGAAACATTTCCACGCTGTTCAGTTTCCACGATATTCAGTTTTCACGCTGTTCAGTGTCCACGTTATTCCTCAAATTCCTGATCACATTTATAAAAAAAAATATTTGGGAGGGAGAACGAGTCCGACTCCGAGTCTAATAAACCGATTCTACAACGAGTTCGGACGCAGCCAACCGTTCCTGTCCATCCGCAGCCGTAGCCAGCCATTTCCGTTCACCCGCAGCCGCCGTTAGCAGTTCCATTACGAACAGGGGAAACATTCCACGTTATTCAGTTTCCACGTTATTCCTCAAATTCCTGATCACATTTATATAAAAAATATATTTGGGAGGGAGAACGAGTCCGACTCCGAGTCTAATAAACCGATTCTACAACGAGTTCGGACGCCGCCAGCCTTTACCGTCCGGCCGCCGCCAGCCATTCCCGTCGATCCGCCGCCTCCGTCAACCGTTCCCATCTGGCCGCCGCCAGCCATTCCCGTCGATCCCCAACCGCCGCCGTTCGGCCACCGCCAGCCATTCCCGTCAATCCGCCGCCTCCGTCAACCGTTTCCGTCTGGCCGCCGCCAGCCATTCCCGTCGATCCCCAACCGCCGCCGTTCGGCCACCGCCAGCCATTCCCGTCAATCCGCCGCCTCCGTCAACCGTTCCCGTCCGGCCGCCGCCAGCCATTCCCGTCGATCCGCCGCCTCCGTCAACCGTTCCCGTCTGGCCGCCGCCAGCCATTCCCGTCGATCCCCAACCGCCGCCGTTCGACCACCGCCAGCCATTCCCGTCGATCCGCCGCCTCCGTCAACCGTTCCCGTCGAGCCGCAACCGCCGCAAATCGTTCCCTTTCCATCTGCAGCCGTTGCCGTCCAGCCACGACGCTATAACTTCCGACCTCGAACTTTTCGTCCCAGATATAAACCTTAAATAAACCTCTTATGTAAAAACGACCACTTCAATTTAGTTCTAATAAATTCAACGTTTCAATATGTGCAAAGTAGCCTGTTAAAATCGTTAACGGAAGAAAACTTTTCCTTTTTTCCCTAATCATCTATAAGGGGAAGACAAACTTCCACTTCCGGTCATTCGCAGATCACTTCCGCTCACTTGTAGACCAAAACTCAAGTCGTGGATTTTCCAAGTGCAACTTTACTATAATTCTTCAAATTTCATTAAGAAAATCTGCGACTTCATAAATTTTACCTCATATAGTGAATAAAGAAACGTTTTTGGCTATAACGCAATTTTCTTTGGTAAAAATTGTTCCACTCATAAACTTCATTTCTAGTCTAAAATTTACTTTTCTAAAGATAGTGTCACTCGTTCTTAGACAATTGATATAAGAATAATATTTAATTTATATTTCTTAGTTAATTAACCTTTTTTTAAGAAAATTTCGTTATAGAAAATCTGACTATTTAATATAATTTATTTATTGTTGTTTTAAAACTATAGTCAGGGCCGTCTTTATACTTTTGCCGCCCAAAAATTTGCCACCCTTTTATACAAAATCGTAATTCTTTTCTGTGCAATATTGAAACAACAGCCACCATTGAGCGATAACCGCCCTGGGGCTATATTCCCATTCTAGCTTAATGCATAATTAGGCCCTATTTTTATCAAATAAAAACAATTTCGAGAAAAGAGAAGAAGCAATAATAAATGTTTCACTAAATAAATCAGCAAGTGAAACTATTTGTACGATTTTGCCCAACTTGTTTAAATGGAAAACGACGCCTTTAAAATTCAGTCAGTGGCGACTTCTAACAACGACAAGGGGAAACATTTCCACGCTATTCAGTTTCCACGCTATTCAGTTTCCACGTTATTCAGTTTCCACGTTATTCAGCCCCCCCCCCCCTTAAAATTCGCAAAATTTTGATAATTACCCCTATCTTCGGAAGCTATGCCCATTGACTCGAATAAAGACTGAAATGGTAAACAGTAATTTGAATTTGCATAATCCATTTGAAAGCCGTCAGGAGGGTATCTATCCGGTCCGACTGACAAAGATAAGTTGGTGATATTTAAATGCTCAAATTTCAAGCTATTTGTGGTCAATGACCCGTTGAAAGCTTCTTCTTTGACAAAAACTACAACTGCCCTTTTTGGTATTCTCCCGAGTATTACGTTATCGCGATTTATGTTTTTCAGACCCTGAGCGATAGAAAAACTTTTCATAATTGTTTGCGTAATGGGATAAATCGCTGGTATTCCGCTTTCTAGCATCCTAGCGTGGGCTAAACTTATCTGCGGAGCCACCTTGACTTTAGTAACGTATAAATACGCCTGTTCTAAAATTAGCTTATAATCTTTTCCCTGCTCTAAAGCTATTATACAAGTTAAACGAGGGCTTCTTACTAAGCGGAATCTTACGGGTAGTTGATTGACAATAAACTTATTCATGTGACAAATATCGAGGGGTAAATGGCCCATTAACTCAAACGTGGTCGATTCTTTCGTTCGCGCGCATCTCTTCAGCATTCCGTTACGATCATTGTTAAAAGCAGGTTCCCACATGTCTTGCGGGTTACAGGTTAAGTTAATATAATACATTCCATTCTCCAGTTGCGTTTTCTTAGCGTCTTCACCAAAATTCAGCCATTTAGCCAAGTACGCGTTATACGCCGAAAGATTATTTGTAGATTGTACAGACGTGTCGCCCAAATACGCGTCGATTTGCGAAAAAAGAGTTCCAATAAGATTATTCGTGACCCCGACTTTCACTTCAGTGGCTGGTACGTCTGTACCATCGAAATGCACGAGTTTCATTTTTAGTCTGAGCATAGTTTTGGATAAATCAATGTATAAGTCATCAGATGCCGGAATAAAAAATTCGAGAGGGCCATTGTCGGTTAAGTTATTCGTGGGTAGATATCGTATTTCGGTTGTAGCTAATATGTTGGTATTTAACACGGGTCGTTCGAAAAAGTCTAACGAACTTAGCATGCCTTCTCGAAGCGCCATTGTTTCTTATCCCAAAAAATCGTCTTTCGTCCTTGATTTTTTCGTTTTCTTTTTCCGTTGTCTAGGAGGCGCGCGTCTCTTACGAGTTCCACTGCCTGACTGGGGCTTACTCATTCTGTCAGCGGCTTTATGTAACAAATTGCTTCCGGCTAATCGTAAATTGTTGCGGATAGCCAATTGCGGATCTACACCGGATTCCAAATCCCCGAACATACGCTTTCCGAGACCTAGCGCTTCGCTGCGTAAAGGTATTACCATCGGTGTAATATATCTCATTAATTTCTTAAATATTCCATCCAAACCACGCCCTCTCTGGTAAACGGGGCCGGCAAACACTCGTCCCCCATATTGAGACTTATAGTAACGGAAATAACTGTCACTCTCTGACATCTTTCTTGAAATGAAGTCAAACGACCGTCTTCCCCGCGTTAAATATCAAATTTTCTCCAAAATCAGTTTTTAAGTCTATCTCGATCAACTCTAGCTCTCTTGCTTTAACCGGGTAATAGTCTATTTTGTCGTATATAATAGAATTATTACTAGGCTGATCATTGCTCGCTAACGGTATAATTTTCATGAGAGGAGCGAAAGTATCTCCGGTATACTGGGGGTATATTAAATTCGAATATAGATAAAGCGTACTCGCGCCTCTAGATAAATCGGCCGGATAAGTACTGTCGTGACCAACCAGGTCAAAATCGAAATCCGTAAATCCTAATAATTCGCCTAAGCCTTTCTTACTCGATTTGAAGAAAATAGTCACAGCCCCGTGATCAGCTCCTACATGGATTGTGCCATTGGGGTTTATACCGAAATGAACAAGGTTTCTCACGTGATCAGGGATAGTGTTTGACATGGCGTCTAATATTGCTTGAATACTTAAATAAGTTCCAATCGGAATATTACAGTCAACTTCTACGTTGCGTGTAAAAGTCATATCGCGTAGATGATTTTCTTTGATTTCAATATAATTTAGATGATTTAAAATTATGCTCCTCGTATAGGGGGTTACCGGTTTTGACGGCTGATATACCCCCGATTGATATCCCGTGTCATCCTTGCTCTCGAAACATAACAGTTCTTTCAAAGGTCCGTCAGGAATAAATAATTCGAAATTGGTCTTCTTTTTCTTGGTCGGGTCGGCCGGATTATGTATTGTCGGATCGTAAATCCAATAAAGTCCATCGGGTTTTTCCCAGATTTTGAACGAAATGTAGGCGTCCAGTCCATTTTCCCTTATTCCTTCGTTAATAGCGCGTACAACTTTTTTAACCAGACTATATTTGATGACAAATCCAGCAGTGTCTTTTTCGGCTTCCAATTTAGCGACTTTTAATGAGATTTTATAAATGTAAGGTATTTTTTTATTATAGTCAGGCGCCACCGTTTTTAATTGAAAATTATTAGTTTTATCCGTGATATTTTCCCAGTTGGGAGGCAAAATTACTTCCGACACGCCAACAACAAATTTGTCCGGTAGTGTTATAGAACGACCCAAGTTTACTTTAAAGTTTGACTGAGTATTCACCGGATAGAGGTCGCTAGAGGCGTTACTCGGTAGAGTTACGTAAAAGTCGTCCATTTTTATAAAAAGAATGACGGTCTCTTATTTGGAGGGGATTCGAACTCGTGACTATTTTAATTTGCTATTTACAAAGTTGTTCGTCCTACCAAGTAAGCTACCGTCATCCCTACTCGAGATTCGTTTCGTTTCCTACAGATTCTCCTTTCATGAAAGGGCAAAGCGGTATCTTTTCCAAGTGTCGAATGAGGACTACGCTTTTCCAATCGGTTATGACTAGCGGACAGAAGGCGCACTTGACCGATACACTGTCTGGTAACGAATAAAACCCTTGCGCGGCCAAGTCTGATTTATTTACACCTGGTACCTTCCAATTAACGAAACTCATTAATTGTTTTTTTTTCGAAAGAAATTTTAAAGGAATATCGTGGCTATTTAACGCAGCCATTTTTCTTTCGAAATTTACGTATACAACGAAATCGTCCCGAATAAAAATCTAGAGTTTCCTA
Organism: Leiobunum rupestre; assembly: GCF_980474605.1. NCBI lineage: Eukaryota > Metazoa > Arthropoda > Arachnida > Opiliones > Sclerosomatidae > Leiobunum > Leiobunum rupestre. Next base: position 61,276,143 of record NC_143390.1, on the reverse strand, counting down.
TAACAGCGTACTGGGTAACCTAGCAACGGCGCATTCCTCGATAAACACCTGCTCAATCAATCAAACCTGTCACCACTTTAACAATGGAAAACGGGGAGTACTGACCCCTTTTCGCGCCAAAACACCGAATAATTTCGCGCCAGCCAATCAGCGCGCAGTAACCACGTGCTCCCCGCGCCGCGTAGTTACCGCGCCAGCCAATCAGCGCGCGCCACTCTGCGGAGGTCAATGACCCCCCGCGCCACCTGCCGGAAGGGGGGAGGAAGCGGGGACTTCCGGTGCCGACCCCACGTGTACCTCTACATTGAAAACTGGCAAAGATGGTGGTACATCCTACTTCCTACCGCTTATGGTCACACCTTTGACGAAATCCACTAAACCCAGCAGGAAGTGCGACAATGGGACGACCAACCCCTTACTTCGCACATAGCATTGGGAATAAGAGCGGATACCAAGGTAATTCCCGCCGACACCTTACCTACGAAGGTATTAAGCCATATCCATAAGAAAGAGCTCCTAAATTGCAACTGCTGGCACACAGTGGAACACGTAACCCAGCACACCTTGAACTGTACACCCTGTTTTGCCCTAAAGGACCGGGAAACAAGTCATTGCGCCTCATACGGAGACCAGCCGCCTCAAAGCAGGCTATCCAGTACTCCGAGGCAACCAGTTTACCTGGACCCTCACCGTTAAACTGATCTGAAGCATATTTTCCAGCTCATACCTGACAGAAGTGTGAGGTGGAGATTTCACCATTTTATCAGAGCTTACATATCCCAGCGCACCAAAGCCCTTATGGGTTACCAGAGCTGAACCCCAACTCTCCGGTTAAGCCACCAGTTACTGCACACTACAACCCATAAAAACCTGTCGAGGTTAACGGTAATAGATAGTGTGGGGAGCTGTTGGCTCGCGTGGCATGAAGGGCTTGCCACAACCCTCCTACGCATTGTTACCCAGCCACCTGGATTAATGGCTTTAAAAGTCGTTTGATGACTTAAGCCCAAGGTGGTGCCTTGGGTATAAGCATAACTGATTCTTTATTTATTTATTTATTTAGGGCCCCAGTGTTAAGTCAACATAAAAGTCAACGACCGCCAGTGTTAAGTCAACGCGAAAGTGACTTACCGTTAGGGTTGAGTCAACATGGAAGTGACTGACTGCCAGTGTTGATTCAAAGCGGAAGTAACCAACCGCCATTGTTAAGTCAACGTGGAATTACCTTCCGGCCAATATTGAGTCAACTTGGAAGTGACCGACCGCCAGTGTTGAGTTAACGCGGAATTCACCGACTGCCAGTTAAAGTTGGAGTGACTAACTGCTATTGTTGGGTCAACGTGGAAATGCCTTACACCCAGGGTTGAGGCAACGTGGAAGTGACGGCCGCCAGTGTTCAATCAACGCGGAAATGACTACCCACCAGTGTTGCGTCAACGCGGAAGTGACCGACAGCCACTGTTGCTTCAACGTGGAAGTGACCGACTACCAGTGTTGAGTCATTCCAAAAGTGACCGACCGCCAGTGTTGGGTCAACGTGGAAGTGACTGAACGCCAATTTTGAGTCAATGTGGAAGTGACCGAACGCCGGTGTTGGGTCAACGCTGAAGTGACCAACTGCCAGTGTTGGATCAAAGCGGAAGTGACCGACCACCAGTGTATAACGAACACCAATAACGATTAAATTCAACAACGTGGGGAAAAAAAGTTACGTAAAATTTGTGCCAATTACTACAATCATCTTGTAGGCGTCGAGTCTATTATAATTTTTGTAAAACATTTTGGTGGTGAGTGGATACCTTTCCCGTCGAGGCCCTGTGCTGCAGCACACTTATCATATGCGTTAATCCAGCACTGAACTTACCCCTCCTCTTTCTGTACCGTTGCTTCGTGTTCCTTTTTGGGCTATTATTGCTATTTCCCGTCTCCTTGATAAGGCGAATAATATCTGGTATACACAAAACATTGTTATTTATAATTATATGATGACGGCGAATAATATATGGTATACACGATACATTTTGAAATTAAGAATTTCATAATGATGGCGAATAATACCTGGTATACACGAAACATTTTGATATTGAGAATTAATTACTGGTGGCGGATAAATAATAATATCCAAGAAAAATTTGTAATTGAAAATGATATAATGGTGGATAATAATATCTGGTATATTCGAAACATTTTGTATTTGAGAATTATAAAATTATGGCGAATAATATCTGGTACACACGAACCATTTTATAATTGAGAATTCTATAATGGTGGGGAATAATATGTTGTATACACGAAACATTTTGTATTTGAGAATTATATAATGATGGCGAATAGTATTTAGTATACACGAACCATATTTTTAATTGAGAGTTATATAATGATGGCTAATAATATCTGGTATACACAAACCCTTTTGTAATTGATAATTTTATAAAGCTGGCGAATAATGTCTGGTATACTCGATACATTTTGTATTTGATAATTATATATTGGTGGCGATTAATATAGGCTATACATCAACCATTTTGTATTTGATTATTATTCATTTGAGGGTAGATATGCGATCGCCACGCGAAAAAGATACCGCTTTGTGAGGGAAAGCGCTTATTACATAGCTTAGTGCTCCTTTGGCGGTAGAAACGATCGCGACGCGAAGAAGATACCGCTACGTGAAGGAATGCGCTTATAACATAGCTTAGTGCTCCTTTGGTGATAAAGCGATCGCGACGCGAAGAAGATACCACTTCGTGATGGAAAGTGCTTATTACATAGCTTAGTGCTCCCTTGGCGGTAGAAGCGATCGCGACGCTAAGGAGATACCGCTTCGTGATGGAAAGCACTGATTACATAGCTTAGTGCTCCTTGGGCGGTTGATGCGATCGCTACGTGAAGGAATGCCCTTATTATATAGCTTAGTGCTCCTTTGGCGGTAGAAGCGATCGCGACGCGAAGGAGATACCGCTTCGTGATGTAAATCTCTTATTACATAGCTTTGTGCTTCTTTGGCGGTAGAAGCGATCGCGACGCTAAGGAGATACCGCTTCGTGATGGGAAGCGCTTATAAAATAGCTTAGTACTCCTTTGGCGGTAGATGCGATCGTGACGCGAAGGAGGTAACTTTTCGCGATGGAAAGCGACTATTTCCTATTTTAGATCTTCATCCAGTGTAGAAGAGAGTGCGACGTACAAGGGTAGCGTTTCGTTTTGGACAGTGTTTATGTTATATTTTAGGTACACATTAAAAAAAGAAGTGATCAGAACGCGTAGGAGGTAGCGCTTGGAAATGAAAAGCTATTACATAGTTTAGATCTACTTCGGGAGAAGAAGCGATCGCGATGCAAAATGAGATTCGAGAAGACATTTTCCAACTTTTTAAAATGTTCCCCTGATAAATGCTCTGTTTGAAGCATTTTTTGGTTTAAGAGTATGTTCTACTTTGATAAATTATTTATTATTATTATTACAGTTGGGATATTAATTCAAATATATTTTTTTTAATAATGAGGTTTTAGATTCACGAAAGGCGTTCTACTAGATATGAGAAATTAAAGCATTACCAAAGCGGGGATACTTTTAGTGGGATAATTCCAAAAAAACCACTGTATTTCACACTGTGTTTCACTAAGTTAGAAAAATGAGGGTAGCGAATTATGTATTGCCCAGAAACCCTGAAAAGGTTATACTCCCTTTAAAAGCCGAGATCAGATCTAAATTTTCTGTCTCAAATTGTAAACGCGCATGGTCGCTCTTTTGTTGGTCACTGGGACCATCAAAAATGTGAGAGGAGGCTTGAAATTCGCGCACACCTTTAAACCTTAAGCCAATGAACTGCCGGAATTACGATAACTGAAATATTCTTATGGTTTACATTATAATAAAGATATTACTTCAAAACTTAAAACGTTCTCTGTAAATTATGGCGATTCACGTGATATTAGCTCGTAGGCAGAGGTCGCTTAAGAATTATTCAAATAGTTAATTTCCGATCTAACTGCAACATTTTACGGTAATGTGTAAAAAAAATTAATTTCCTCATGAGCCGTGTTTGATACGATAAATAACCAGCAATGGTTTAAATAAATTCAGTGTTTTTTGTTTAAATATAGCTTTGCCAACTGATAACAGAATTGCCACACGAACGATTTTGTGTGGATGGTTGTTGGCATGTACGATCTTCAAGAACAATTATATAAATAACTTAAAAGGCGAATTAATATGGTCAATAAACCAAGTTCGTTGACTCCAGTGATGATCTTCTGCTAAAACCTGATCTTCATCCTTTTATTAATTACGACAATGGGTTTCGTGTGGCTATAAAAAATGTAAGATAATATGTTTTTTAAAACACTGGTTTTACACCGAGGACAATAGATGAAATGAGCAAAATCTGCACTCCTTAAATCTGATTATTTTCCCCGTCAAAGTTCGTCAAAGAAGCTTATAACTACCAAAATACAAGATAACCAAAATGTTTTTACACTTAAGATCTTTCAAATGACCTTCGGCTACAAAAGGTTGACAAAATATTAAAAATATACACGGCCAATTTTAGTGGATAGTTCTCAAATTAGGCAAAACCCAAACATTTTCAATCTGAAAATCATAATGGGTAGCAGTAAAATCGGTTTCAACAACTTAATTCCACAAAAGGGACAATATTAACAATCCTAATTTTAGTAAACTATGGGAAATTCCAAAAAAAAACCTGGAACGTTTTCCCTTTTATATACTTTGCCCTCTGAGCATCCGGAGCAAACATTACTGTTGGAACCTTCGCAACTTAAGGACGGTGAAGGGACGCAGGGTTGTTTGAACGGCTGCAGACCTTTGCCCCGAGGGGGATAGTGGCAGAGACAGCTTTTCCACCATGACGAACCCTTATTCCTGCTATTGTTAATTTGTGGAGGACCATAATGAAACTAATTATTATTAATTTTCTCCAACTAACGTTAGAACGTCAATAACGAACAATATGCTAAACTGCTTCGTTCTGTTCGGTCTAACAGAGGGTTTATCGACAGCTATAGCAAAGATGTTCTGAACTGCAGTTACGACAAAAAAGGAGCATTATTTCACGGATCGAGTTTCATGCATTTCCTGATCCGCTTGTATCGTACATACGACTTCAAAACCAAGAAGATATATGTGGGCAAGCAGCACTACGAAAGAAATTTCATTTACTTTTTATACTCAAGACGCCTTGAAGTTTCTTTAAAGGAACTGTGCGATTACAGGTAAAATCTTTGTTTCAATAATATCCCTTCGAAAAAGTTACTAAAATCGAAACGAGACTGATGATCGTTCGCGAAAAGGAAAATTTATTTGCGCTTTATGAAGAGTAGAATATGTTGTTGCTGCTCTTGATTGTTTGGTTTTCATGAATGCCCTTAATACGGCCCTGCAACCCACACAATGCTTTGGTTAATCACTGGAAACAGACCATTCCCGGCTCCCCAAATTTCTAAAATACTTTTCGTTTGAAAAATAGTGCCTAATGGCTATATACATAGTTTTCATAAATTGCGTTCAAAATTTTATATATTACTTGGAAAGGTAGTTAATTTAAGGCAATGATGCAGTGAATTCTTTCAAGGCTTTGCGATAATTTGAAGGCCATTGGTGTTTGTCTTGGTCCGATATTAGTAGAGCGCGAAAGAACCAGTTTAAATTAATAACGATCACTACCCTCGAATATAAACTTGATTAAAATCGTATAGTCAATGATTTTAAATTTGTGAATGCACAAATTTACAATGTAACAAATCGCCTTTTAAAAAGTTAATATTTACATTTTAAGGTATGAATTTGCCCTGCTTATCGAAGTTAATTGTTTCTAAGATTTAATTTAATATTCTTTCTTAAATTATACTTTCAATAATAATTAATTTATGCCAACCGAATTAATTTTTTCTAGACCAAAAAGAAGGGCATACAGTGATTTATCGAAAGAGAATCTCCTGAATAAAAAGGAATTGATAAAGGAATTAGGACCACTATCCTGGAATTTCTTGTCTCCTGTTTTCAGAATCTGGATGTGTGGTATCATACTAGCTATCGCCATTTTCGTAGTCGCAGAAATTTTATGAAATATTTAAAAATTCAGCAAATTGGCATGTTTTCAGAACTAGCACCTGAGATATCGTATCATTTCTAATGAACAGTAACCCACTCATAATGCCCAGTCTTTGCGTCCACAGCCCGGACAGGTGAACAACAGCCAGATTTGCACCTTTAGACGAAAGCCATCCGACACCCCGAGTGGCGAAGCAATAGCACGAGCACACCGACAGAAGAAAGGGCGAGGGTCAAAGCTTGGAGTAAATGCCCTTAAACGGAGACAACGGGTACGCTGCGACCCTTAGGGCCACCGAGCCTCATTCGGAGAACCGCCGTCGAACATCTGGGAAATCAATTTCACCCGAGAGTCGAAAGTCCGTCCAAAAATAGACAATAGTTTTAAATAAATATTCGCGTCGAAAACTGTTAATATTGGCAAAATATCACGATATTTACAAAGACATCACTTAAATTAGATGGAAATCGACTAAACTTCGGAAAAAATAACTTTTCTCGGATAACCATCAATTAGAAATTGTATTCGCTTTGGTAATAACTTTCCTTTAGATTCAATAACAATGAAATCTAGTGATAAAAGAGTTAAAGTAAAAAGTTTGTGAACTGAATTTGACTTCTACGTTTGTTATCTTCGTGCCGGTAAAAGTCGAAAGATTTTCATACAAAAATTAATTTTCGCTACTTTGTAAAGTGTGCTGAACTTTTTCACTAAAAGCATTGAATTTTTAGAACCAGTGTCAAGTTCCATGTTTTAAAGATTCAATTGATTTGACAGTGGATTGCTAAAAAATACGACGTAACAAGAAACTAAAGAAACTTTTTCCAAAAGGGCAGAGTTATACAGGGTGTTTTATAGAAGTCTAGCATAAATTTACCGGCTGGTTCTTTCGGTAACAAAGAGTGAAAAATAAAATAAAATTTCGTAATAAAATGACTAGACTGCGTAAGAGATGGCTTGTGATATACATTCATATGAGATGCTCTGTGAGATGGTCTACGATATGCTCTATGAGATGCCGAGACGTTCTGTATGAGATGCTCAGTGAGATGCCGAAAGGTTCTGTATGAGATGCTCTGTTAGATGAACAAGACTGCGTAAGAGATGGCTTGTGATATACATTCATATGAGATGCTCTGTGAGATGGTCTACGATATGCTCTATGAGATGCCGAGACGTTCTGTATGAGATGCTCTGCGAGATGGTCTGTAAGATGCCTCGTGAGATGAACAAGACTGCGTATGAGATGGCGTGTGAGATACATATGAGATGCCCTGTGAGATGGTCTGTGAGATGCCGAAACGTTCTGTATGAGATGCTCAGTGAGATGGTCTAAAAATTGTTGTCTTTAGTGAAGAAAAGTAAAGTATAAAGCATGTTATACACTGACGCAAAGTTTATTGTATAGTATAGAAATGTTTAGTAATAGGTTGTAAAAGGTGTTAAAAGGGAGAAAGAAAAAGAAGGGGTTAAGGTTGGAAAAGGTTAAAAGGGAGAAAGAAGAAGTAGAGGGTAAGGTTGGAAAAGGTGTTCAAAGGGAGAAAGAAGACGAATGGGGTAAGTTTGTAAAAGGTTAAAAGGGAGAAAGAAGAAGAAGAGGATAAGGTATTAAAAGGGTGAAAGAAGAAGAATTGGTTAAGGTGGGAAATGTGTTTAAAGGGTGAAAAAAGTAGAAGGGGATAATAAAGGTTGGAAAGGTGTTTAAAGGGTGAAAGTAGAAGAAGGGGAAAAGGTTGGAAAAGGTGTTCAACGGGTGAAAGAAGAAGTAGGGCGTAAGTTCGGAAAAGGTGTTAAAAGGGTAAAAAAAAGGGGATAAAGGGTTGGAAACTTCGTGGTTGGCCAAGGTATCGAGGTTTCGGGCAGAGTTTTAAAATACTAGCTTGTGGGACTTGTCGTTATGTATTCAGGGTGTTACGGCTTAGAGAACCGAAACTTTCTATTTGCATTCTATGGGGCTCTATGAGTAAACCATGTCCCATAAACATGGGTCCTAAAGTGCTTCGTTTCAGAGATATGGGCTCCCCAAAAACTACCTATTTGCCTTAAATCTGGCAAATAATATTCTTCCTTGAACCAAATTGTTTTCATTAAACTATCCATTGTTTTTTATCCGTGACCCGATAAACTTTAATAACAAGTGGCAAACGTTCATTTATGTCCTTTTAGAAGAAAATGAGTTAGAAGACAAATACAAGCCATTTTAATTTATTGTTACGATTTTAATTATTAAATTTAAAATCGTATCAATGTTTAAATAAACACACTCGTTTTACTTCTAAAAGGACATTCATGAACTTTTGCCACTTGTTATGAAAGTTTCTCGCCTCACGGATAAAAACAATTGATAGTTTAATGAAATCAATTTGGTTCAATAAACAATATTATTTGCCAGATTTAAGGCTGTGTTCGTTTTTTTGGGTATTTCTTGGGGGCCCATATCTCTGAATCGAAGCACTTTAGGAACCATGTTTATGATATTTTTTATTCATAGAGATCCATAGAATGCATAAAGAAAGTTTCGGTACTCTTATCCGTAACACCCTGTATATTACTTTATTCTACAGATAAGTTGTCCTATTGCGTTCCGACCATTTTGAGAGATAAAAAGCCCGAGATTTCAAAGGAATATCATAGTTGGTGTCTTCATTTCTTTGAGGTAGGTTCATTTTTCTGTCGCTCGTTGTCTCGTTGCATTATTTCAGACGGTACCTTAAATGTATTTGTTTCTTGAAATCTAGTTGGTGTGTTTCATTGAAAAAATAACTTTGGATCAAATCTTTTGCAATCAGCAGGACTTTTTCGTGAATTGTAGTTGGTCTTAAATATAAAGAGTGTTACTTCGAGCGTATTTTGCCAGGTTGGTTATAATTAGTGTTTATGGTTTATTGGGGTTGTTTATTCACATATTAAAAAAATTACAGGTTAATTGAAGATGACCAGTAGGAGTAACTGCTTTGTAGGCGTATTTAAGGTTGATGATCGTGAGGCAATGTCTACTTCGCCAAAAGCGAATTTTGAATGGTGGGTTGCCAGTAGGGGTGTGCAAAATATTTCGTCAGACCAAATAATTCGATCGAATACCAAATCGAATATTCGATTCGTCGAATCGAAGAGCGCTTGGAAAAGTTCGCGAATAATCGAATTTTTTGATCAACTAGTCGAATATTCGAAAAGGTAGGGAAAAAGTATTTGGTATTTTCAAATAGTTTGCAAACTGGTCGAATAACCGCGGGTCTTTTCTAATTTGTTGAAGTCAAGGCCATCCCAGGAGAGCGTAGTGAAATTTCCGAACTAGTCCTTATTTCTAGCACCCCTCTTTAGACCGCAGCGCGAAGGACCATATAAAGAGTAGCTTGTACGTCCGTTATCCATACCGTTTGTATTAAAACTTCTTAGCGAAAGGCAGAAGCTGCGTATTCTAGCGCCTATTGGCTAGATTACTCGCGTGTTCTCTTTTGTTATGGAATTTTCTAGAATAGCAAAGTAAAACTAAAATTTAGTCTAAAACGTACACCAAGTCCAAAACAAAACTAAAAACCGGGAGGAAAGTTGAAGTAAGTAACTTTATGGATTTTTCTGTTTAGAATTTTTGAGTTAACTAAATGAATAATTATTGATTTAAAATTAATATAAATGCAATTTTTTAATTTCTAACAAAAGATCTGCTCCCTCGCGTTTTAAATATATTTAAAAACTTGAAATTTTAATTAAGTGTTTGCAAACTATGAAGTATGTAGCAGTACCTTTGATTTTAATTGTAGTTAGTAGTTACTAAAGGTTAAAAGTCGCTAGAAGACTTGGTCCTGGAGTGGTACCTAGGGTATTAGCCTAGTTAATTATTATTATTATTATTTTGCCATGGTACCCAATTAAAATATGTATGATAATTGATAAGTCGATATGCAGTATATTTTTGTAGGTTACGATTAACTCATTTTTATCAAATCGAAAAATGGTTCGAAGGAAGGTTGAAAATTTAGACATTTTGTACAACAATTAGAATTAATTTGAATGGTAAGTTAGAGTTTACCACAGTGGCGTAATATAAAATTCTGGGCCCACCTGCAGCCTGAGACAATGTACCCCCTTCAGTGTTTTTTATTAAGAGCCTTAGAGAAAATTAAAAATTTAAAAGACCATCTTTTAGGACGGGCCCGTCATTATACCACTGATTTACCAAGTTCGCTCAGGGAACTTTGTTCTAGGCTATACTGTATTTGGTTTAATATTTTACTATTTTCAAGTAAAGCGAACAGTGATTCAATTTTTTTGACAAATATGCAAACTATTTGGCTATTTGAAAACCAAATACGTCGAATAATTTGATATTCGAAATACTATTTGGTATCTGATCAGTTAACTGGTCTAAATTTTTGCCCTAAAAATATTCGACCAAATTATTTGACGTTATAAATATTCGATTTGGTATTTGCCGTGCTTTGAAAAAATATTTGATATTCGATTCGATCCCCAAAAAATGGTATTTGCACAACTCTAGTTGCCAGACGAGTAAAACCCGAGGTTGGAGATGACATGTACCGAGTTTTATTTCGAGGCAAAAGTCAGAGAACCTTAAACGAAGTGAAAAATCTTTTTCCGACGAACTCCGACATCGCTTTCTGCAAAGACCCATCTATAGAGTGTATTGAAATAATTAATTTGGCCAATGGTGTTGCTGAATTTGAAGACAATGGGGAGCGCCCGGCTTTTAAAAGACCGAAGTTTAATGAACTCGTGCTTCTTGCGGACGAACGCTTTAACAACGCGACGGAAATATTTCAATTTTTGGAACGTCAGGACCTTCTGCAATTTATCACTCGTAAGCGCTCTCTGAGTAATTTTTTTCGTCACAAATATACCACGCCAGACAAGAGTCGATACCAAATAAAGGATTTTAATGTGGAAGCTATACCGGCAAAAATTTTGCAAAAAAGAGTCCAGGTGTTAGTTTACCCCACAGGGTATGGGAAAACCGAGTTTGCGCTCGCGCATGGACAGAGGCCCGTGATCATCCGACATAAAGACGATTGGCGAAAAATTAGACCCGGGGTAACCGATTTGGTTCTTATTGATGACGTTGGTACCAAATGTTGGACTGCCCAAAATTTTCTAAAGATCTTAAACGTAGACCGTGACGTTAAATATAGCAAAGTTAACTTTTGCAGCGGTATAGCGCGGTTCATTTGCTGCAACTCTGAGGATCTTTTGTGGCCAAAGGTCATGAAACCGGAGACCAAAGCGGCCTGTCTAAGGCGGATCAATTTGCATAAACTCAACCAGCCGCTGTTTAATCGGATGGAAAACGACGTGGCACCAGGAGAATCGTCAGATGATTTTGAAGGTTTTTCTCTGACCAAGAAAAGGGATGTTTCAAATTCTTCCGAATCTTCGGATTCTGATTGCACCGATAAACGAAATGTTTTAAAGGGCCAAGGTTTATCGACTTCGTCTTCTGCGAGTGACGCAATCAACTCGACGATAAGTGAGGTGATTGCCGGTCCTTCAAGTTTGGGTGATTTAACGGAGCTTAATCAGTCTGATGATAGTGCCGATGGTGAAATTAATGCGGCTGTTGCTAATTTGGAAAGAATTTATAGCAACTCGTTTAATAAAGATTCCGAAATAAACCACCAGCACGCAGAAGGAGGCATGATCACGGGATTTGAAGTAAGCGTGCCTGATGGAAAACCGGTAGCGGCCAAGAAACAACAAAAAGGTTAACCAATCGTTCTGCTCCGGACGATTTTAATGATAAAAATAAAAAAGGGCAAAGGTGTCGGGAAGGAAACAAAAAATAACTTGTAAATAACTTTCATATAGTGTATGATATTATATAGTTTATAATATCAAATAGTCTTAATTTCATAAAGTGTATAATTTTACATAGTTATTATTTCATAGTGTAGAATTTTACTTCGTTATAATTTTATATAAAGTGTATATGTTCAACAAGTTGGCAAGCCAAAATATACCACTCCTCGGAAGAGTTTTTAATTTTCAGTGAAGCGTAACTGTATCCGTGGCTCTGCGGTAGAACGCTCACCTGTCGTGCAAGAGGGCTCGGGTTCGAATCTCGGCCGATTAAAAAATTATACTTCACCCAATGACAAAAAGAGGGCGCTTTTGGAAAAACCTTTTCCCTGATTCTAAGAAACTGCGTACGCAGTGATTACCCTTTGCCCCGAAAATGCGAACGCATTCCCAGGCCTAACAGACAGACCCACACGGTGGTTGTATAACCCCTCCTAGGGTACAAAGTCCCCTCGGAGAGGTAAAAAGGTTATATTTTCTAAAAGTGTTTTTGTATCTATAAAGTGTATATGTTGTACAAAGTGTATAAAACCTATAAGATGTGTAAATCATATAAAGTGTATATGAACGTTTAAAGGGTTTATAAAATTTGCAATTTTTCTATTTTGATTAATATTAAATAGATTTGTTATAAATAATGTGATTATTTCAAAACTAAACCAATTTCAATTTTAGTAGGATTTGCCATTTGTATAATAAAAGGGTTAGTTAAGATGGTTTTATGTTTGAATGTTCTTGAAGTTCGCTGAAAATGAGAATCACTTATATTCCGAGTTTAGTAAAAAATAAATGCAATAATATTACATACTTATGTGCATTTTATATCTTTCCGAAATCGGTTAGTACAGATAATTGTTTTGTTTTTTTTCACAAAAGTATATGCACTGCGTAGTGGTTCGCCGTTACCATGGTGACCATGTTTAAAGCGCTTGTAAGATGGCGCGGATAGCCCAATTCAACCATAATGTCAGCCTTCTAGTTTGACCGTTTCCTTTGGGATAGGCGGTAAGTTCAGTGGTTCTAGCAAAGATAATATAACTACGTACCCTAGATTAGAAATCAAGCTCCTTTCACGTAAACACAGGCTCTTACTGAGTTCCCGGCGGAAGTCGGAAAAACTGCCTCCATGGAGCTGGCAGGGCTACCGACATCTAGTTAAAACGTAAAGTTTTAGTGAAAATCGCGCCGTAGTTTTTGACTTGCGGTTTTCAAGATACCAGATATTTTTGCGTTATATTGTTTTAAAACAATAATAGATCATGCCTGTAGCTCTAAAAATGTTTTTAAGCTTAAGAAAACTAAAGGTGAGTAATATAATATTGGGTTATCTATTGAAATTCCTTATTTCTCACCCTGCTATTGAGCCCGATTTTTCCAACTTCCGGCGCGAACTGAGTAAAAGCCTTACGAGAAAACGGGCTATCGAGAAACGCCGTGATTTCGCATCTAGGGTACCTAGTTATATTATCTTTGGTTCTAGTCTCATTTCTATTTCTATGGACACGACACAGCTTTATTAGTATATTCTACGCACGAAAGATTTGAACGGGCGCTAGAAAAAATCTTTTCTCCTCGTGACTGTAGCGCGCGCTCGTAGGCTTGTGAAAGTAATAGACTGTGACGTGATAGCTACATTATAACAAGAAGGCCGCATTTATGCCTATATATAAGCCTAGCTGATTATTATTAATTAGTCATTTCTATTTAAATTTTGTTTTTACGAGTAATTTCGAGAATATAGTAGTTTGGTCTTTTTCAGAAATAATCGCCTTATTTCTAGCCCGTATTTCCTCTTATTTTACTTTGCTCATCGAATCGTCTGCTTGGAATTTTTTTCGATAAGTCATGATTTCGAGATTATGGTATGGCCTGGAAAACGAGCTATTTAAATATAAAAATTATTAAAGCCATGGAGGGAGCGGAGTGTATTGAAACCAAAAAACCCGAGGTTCTATTCCCTTATAATAACTCGGATACTCCACAACTAGTTAAAAGTTGATTACAATTATAACTACGTGTTTAAGTACGGCGGCATAATGGCCGAGCTCGCAATCAACAGTCCGAACTATCTTCAACGCTTCTAGGGTCAAGCTGGAATTATTGCGCGTAGCTATTTATTAATTTTATCCCACGGAGCTAATTTTAACCTACCAAGCTATGGATAAGCACGCCGAGTTACAAAATAGCGCGCCAAACCAATTTCAACCCGCCGAACTCGACGAGGTACGGATTAGCGCGCCGAGCCAATCTTAACTCGACGAGCTACGAATTAGCGCGCTAAGCTACTTTCAACTCGCCGAGGTACGGATTAGCGCGCTGAGCTATTTTGAACTCGGTGATCTATGATTTAGCGCGCCGAGCTAGTTTCAACTCGGCGAGCTACGATTTAGCTCGCCGAGTTTCTTTTAACTCGATTTAGCGCGCTTAAAACTCGGTGAGCTAGAAGCTCCTTTGAGATCGGTGCGAGCCAGCTCGCCAAAACGCGCTAAAACGCGCAAAATTGTACGTCGTGCAGGCCTCTGACTTGAATATCAATTAATTATAACTTTGATTTGAGCATTTAGACGTGTTTCAGATATAAATAAAATGACTTACTTTCGCTACGGTTTGCAACGTTTTAAGAGGTGCAGGTTCAAAAGCTGCGCCACCGTTCAACTAGAAGTTAATAAAGTCATTATCTCGGCTAAAATTAAAGCGTTCACTTCTCCTTCATCATCTACTTCTATGCATTCAACATTAGCTTCAATCAAAAGATTAAAAACGTCTGCCATCAAAAAATTCAAACACAACAATATATATTTAAGTGTTTTACATTCAGCGTTAATAAAATATCACCTTCTTTTATGACGTTATTGAACGGTATGTCCAGTAGGAAATATGTGACTCTAAGTAGGGTGGCGTAGAAGAAAGAAAGTGAGAGAGCGAGAGAGAGTATAAAAATGCTTTATTTAGCAGGATCAAATTAGATTAACAAATGTGAATTATAAAAATGTACAACATATCGAATTTAGTATTTATACATAAATAAAGAAAAACAGGTTTCGAATGAGATTTCAAATGAAATAAAAACATTAAGCTAAAACGGTTAATTTTAAATACAATGCGAGAAACAATTAATTAAAAATATAAAAAATTACATGAAACCAGTAGGTAATCTGCGACTCTTAGAAGGGTGGCGTCGACGATAGAAGAAAACTGGTCGGCGTGTGGCGTAAATCCGCTTACTGCAATCGCGTTTTCGGTTAATTCGACAACCGATTTCCCGTAATTGCCAACAAATTTAGAGAAAATGTGTGCAAAATTAGAAGCAATTCTAATAGTTTTAGAGGTTGACGATTTAATCTACGACGAAAAAACTTTGTAAGAAAGTATAAAAAAACCAAAGTGAAAAAGCAATTAAAAATACCTTTGCATTGATTAGTTTTGTGACCATTGTCAAGGCGCAATCTTAGGGTCAACACAAGAATAAATTTTCGTCTATTACTAACAACACTTTCGTCACCAAAAACACGGATATTATGAATGATTCATTAATCAAAGGAATCTGGTAAGTTTGCAATGCGTATAATGTTGACTTCAATTTGATAAACTAATACGCCAAAAACAATGAGATTGTACACGTGGTATGTTTAGTTATACGTGTGGTAATTAATGAAAATCAACCAAGTACAAACCTTAACGTCATCCTTAAATTTTGTATACACGTGATAGAGCATTTTCATCACTGGATTTCTCACGGAAGCTAAATTGATTGTTCGAGATAATATTAATTTTTTTACAGTAATTTAAACCAACGTGTGAAAAAAGTACAGTTTTGGAAAGATAAGTTTATATTGGCTAGATTATATTATAGATTATCGGCGATTGGTAAACTTTTATTCATAAATGAAATTTTCCAGTTTATCCGATAAATTTTTATTTGAATAAATATGTTCTTCGTATTATTCGATTAATTTTATCCGAATAAAATAACCACTTCATATTTTGATTAATTTTATCACCGTTTATTTATCGTCTAATACTTTTCTTTATCTAAGGAATTCTATACTCGTATTTAAAAGTTTGTATGTCATTTTTTTACAGTTAATGTTTCAAACAAATGAAAACTAATGTGTAACCTTATTTTATTTCGTAAAGTAAATTAACTGTTTTATGATTTTGGGTCAAGTTCTTTATTGAGATAATATAGCTATTTTTTGTTAAAGAGAAACGGCAATCGTACAAAAATTATATATATATTAGCTATTGTCGGAAAAAGGGACTTTTGAGTTTTTGTTTCTTATCACCTTTCAAAAATCTGAAATTCCAACAATTTAACTACATTTGTAAAACGCTAGAATTATTTAATTTTCGGCAGTTAACTGCGCGTTACGATGGCCGAAGCTTCGGTGCAAGATATAGATGAAGCTACCGAGGAAAAGGGCTGCAATTTGCGAAGTCCTATATGGAATTACTTCACGTTAGATAATAAATTGTTTGTCAGTAATTCTTTGATGGGGCTATTAAATTTAAAAAAATCTGAATTAGGTAATACTATTAAGTAATTTGTTTTGCTATGGAAAAACCATTTTTATTAATAATAATCTAACCCAGAACTGAGAAAATACACTTTAATTGACACTGAATGGGACAACCTCGAGAAACGTATTATACTTTTAAAGGTAATTAATAGGGATACAACAGATAACCGGAACTAATAATTTCATAAAGAAGAACTAAGGTTTTTACCTCTCCGAGAGGACCTAGTCCCCTAGGAGGGGTTATACAATCACCGTGTCTGTCGGTATGTGTGTGTCTGGGCTGCGTTCGCATTTTCGAAGCAAAGTGTTATCGCTGCGTAGGCAGTTTCTTAGAATTAGGGAACAGGTTTTTCCAAAAGCGCTCTCTCTTTGTCATTGGGTGTAGTATAAACTTTTTATATTCGCGTTAGTATCCGGCGGGATTCGAACCCGAGCCCTCCTACACGACAGGTGAGCATTCTACCACAGAGCCACGGAATATAAGTACGCTTCACTGAAAATTAGCTCTTCCGAGGAGAAGTATATTTTGGCTTACCAACTTGTTCAATCTGATATAACCTCGTAGTATTGAATGAAATTTTTTTATTTAGCTATGTTTCTCTCTTGTTTGAAAAAACGCATTTAAAACAAATAGTCTGTCATTTAGTTACCACAATCTAAATCACAAATCTATATAATAAAACTAAAGCCTTGTTCTCCCTCGCCCCTGAAAAGCGAGGCGCTGCTGACGGTGCGGTCTGCGGATCGGACTGCGGATTTGCGGACAACCATATCCCGTTCGCTTTTCTTATCACATATCTAAAAAAGCGACTCGTGAAACAGAGGGAAACCGAGACTGCGGTAATTCTAGCTTTAGAGGGTGGTGTTTGGGATGAGTGTTTTTGAGTAATTTGTTTGGGGAAAAGGGTACCACGGTAATTCTCGCATGGGAAAAGGAGAAAGGAGTGGCTTAGTGGGGAAAAGAGTACCACGGTAATTCTCGCATGGGGAAAAGGGGAAGGGGTGCCTTAGTGGCGAAAAGGGTTCGATGGTAATTCTCGCATGGGAAAAGGGGAATGGGTGCCTTAGTGGGGAAAAAGGTACCACGGTAATTCTCGTTGAAATAGAAGGCTCCTTTTCAACTTTTAAAACATACTCGGCTCGCTTCATAAGGGTACATTGTGATAGCATTTGATAGGATTTTACTTAATGGTATCCGCTAAACTACTGGTGCTTTTCTTATTATTTAGGCATCAAAAGATAGAAAACTTAATTAGCCTACCTTTTAAATAAGGCACCGCTTTTTACAATATTTTGGAAGTTAGTCCCATTTATTTTGGTTCCTAACACTGCGAAAACCAGTGTGCTGTAGATCCCACAAAGGAGCCAGCCTTTATTATTCAAGGTGAAAAGGAAAGCAATTCGTTTGTAATTAAAGATTAATGTTGTTAAAATGCCATTTCTTATTTAAGGTCAAACCAAAAAAATCGTTTGTAGTTAGCCATTAATGTTGTTAAAAAATTAAACACTAAATACCATTTTAGTTCAGTATTATAGTTAACCTCACCAAGAAACACATACTTTATTAAAAAAAGGCAAGAATACACGAAATTCTTCAAAAAACCCACTAAACTAAATAATGAAAACTAATTAAAAATCTCGGAAACTGCTTAATTTTTCACCGCCCAAAACTCCCATTTTAAAACAAAAACAAACGACATTAAATTATCTAAAAACTACGCATAAGCGGCGTTGTTTCTTTCAAGCAACTACGGGAAATAATTTACTATTGCAGTCCAAAAATCCCAAAACGTTTATTACACAGAATTCGAATTCTAGGCCACGCAGTTTAAACATTTTATTCCGTTCGTCGTTGGTGCATCTACACCAATCTTTCAAAATATTGCCAAAATTCGATTTCTTTACAGCGCAGAGGTTCGCAGCGTTAGAAAACCAAATAAATGGAACAAATTTCTAAAATATGCTCCAAACTTAAGTTTTCGGGAATTTTTAAGAATAGCACCTTTCGGTTCTTTGGTGTTTGTTTATTTTGTTAACTACCACTGATAAGCAAGTTCCAAACTTAAAGTAAAACTGGACTCCTAAACGAAGTATTGGCGCCTTACGACGCCCCGCACTCGCTTCGCTCGAGTGCTGGGGGCACGCGGCGCCACCCCAGCATTCAAGTTGTGCCACCTATAACGCGACCTAGTGGACAGTACCTAGTATAGCCTCTTGTGGTGCGAATTAAACAAGGGAGAGCGACGGAGAGATGAATCGATCCCACACGAAAGAGTTTTCCCTCCTCCTGGGTACATATATTAACCCCACCTACGGACATCGTATCCAGTGAAAACGTACCTAGTATCTAGCGAATTGAATTCGCCGTAAAAAAAACACATTTCACTTTGCAAATTTACAAAAATGTTGTAATATCTTGCCGTTAAAACTAATTCTTCATTAGTCCTACCTCATCCAACACGTACAAAAATCTCGAAATATGTTTTCTCCGAGGTAAATATTGGTGGTAAGGAACAATTTTATATTTATATCTTTCTAATTATTAAATTGCGGTTAAAACCTTTGGCATAATAATAAACAAAAAACAAAAAAAACAAAAGGTGATATTCTTAAAAAATAGTCGTAAAAGGGTACCCACCCAAGTCTCTTTGTTTTGCTACTTAGAAATAATTTAATATAAAACTTATTTCGACAATCTGTGAGCGCATTAAGGTTCCTTTGAACTTCTAGGAGGTAGAAATCCGTTCTTCTCACAGATAAATTTGTTAAATTTAAAACATTTAAAATTGTTTAAATTTGAAACGGAAGAAAGAGCATCTTATTGACCGTCAGCTCCAGCACGATAAGATTACAATTTTTTTTTAGAAGCCCGTTATGAGCGATTGTAACGGGTGGGACAATTCAGTCCGCTCGTCCATTTGATTAATCAGGTGCGAGATATGTGTTACGGACACGCCAACGGGGGGATACTTGGGGATAGGGTTGGGACACCCGTGGCGGAAGTATGACAACCACCCGTTGGGGGATTAGTGGTCGTCCTCACACGGCCATCCACAAACTCTGCCTCCCGGACGCCTGGAATTACAGGAGTGAGCCACTACTCCCGGCATTACAAAAAATTACTACCAAAACGAAGCCGTAAATGCCGTTTCTTCCTTAAAACAGGGTTGTCAGATCTTTAAAAGTTAATATTGCCCTTTATTTCGAAATGTACATAGAAAGCACAAGTACGATATTCGACCGAAACTAGAGACCCCTGTGGTACGTTCATCGAGAAGAAAACGAGATTAGTTAAAAAACTATCGTGCTCAGCGGGTGTCACGGCAATTAAATAGTAATTATCATCGCTATCCTGGAGCACGACTTCAATTGCTTTTTTTGTAGTTGAATTCGCCTTTTTCTTCGGTCCTACGCGTTTCAGTCGCGGTCGCGGATATTGGAATAGAAGAAAATAGTGCGTTAATGAAATTTAATGCTACTTAATTGGATTCCTAAGTTATATGCAATAAAAATATGTTTCTATATACGGGTGCCTACTTTATTATATTTATAGTGTCCGCGGTTTCAGCTACTGGTTTTATTAGTCGCGACTAAAACAATCACTACGCCTTTTTGTTGGTTGCTAGAGATGCTGCTAATATGCCTTTTTTCACGAGCTATTTCAAGATTCAGAAATTGACCACTAAATCACGTAGTTCTATGGCACTTTTTGCTGGGAGCAGCGTGATTTCATAAACAACAAGGACGAATATTCAATAAATCAAAAAAACTTCCATTTAGCTTCACAGAGTAATATATTTATTTGTGTGGTCCGTGTTTGAATTTTTATTATGGCCATTGTTTGTTTACATTATTTTTTAACAGACTTATTTCATATATCGAGTCTAAAGTAAGTTAAAATATAATAACATTTAATAATTTATTTTTAATT
This sequence comes from Leiobunum rupestre, assembly GCF_980474605.1. NCBI lineage: Eukaryota > Metazoa > Arthropoda > Arachnida > Opiliones > Sclerosomatidae > Leiobunum > Leiobunum rupestre. Next base: position 61,255,808 of record NC_143390.1, on the reverse strand, counting down.
TTGAAATTATATTATTTTTAATATAATTTGCTAAAGACGCCAAGGCTTACGAGTTAGGAGTTAGGGTTGAGGTTTTTGACATTTGAAATCATTAAAGGGGAACTGCCAAGCTTTTCCAAATATCGCCTTATTTGCATATCAAAAGTTCAATAGACTCACACGTACCTTATTATGTCTTAAAAAAATAGTTTTTGTTCTTAAAAGATGAAACGCAAAATAACGCCCAAGTATTTGGGTTTGAATTTTCGCTGCCATCTTAAGGATTATCGCCTGCGCCAGTATCCCCTAACTTTTAAAATCGCAATTCAGGCTTAGGTCTCGTATAACTGGAACACCCTATTAGTGTAGCTCTTAATACTCTAGCCTTTAAACGTTGTGAAATGAAATTATGGACAAGGTCTATAGGTATATTCCCTGAAACGTAGTACAAAGAAAACATATCTACATACCACATCACTAACAGGGAGACGACCCGAGGTGTTACACACCGATTTTGTTCAAACTCGGGGGATTGGTAGACCTTCATGTAACTGGAAAAATCCTAAAGGGATTTTATTCAATGGGCAACGGTTTTTCCATGGCAACGGAAAATTTTCTTGACAACATAAAATGGGAATTTTTCCATTGAAAATAACATGGGATTTTGACCGATTCCCAGTGAAAAATTTAAAAAAATGTTTAAAATTGTACGTTCATTTCGAAATATTTAGGCCCATTTCGGCTATTTTGAAGAAAAGGTCCCTCTCCTATATATTTGTTTTGCTTGTGCCATAACATAGTGTTTTTCGCAAGGAATCTATTGCCGTTAAAATTAAATGTCGGAAATGAATACTTAAGGAGATATAGTTAATTTAAAATTATGTATAATTGGTCGCGTGCGCATGCGCCCGTCGTTATTGTTTTGGTTGGGTGAATATCGGGTTCGACAATTCTTGATGCGTAAGGCTTGGTACTGTCCTCTAGGCGGTGTTATAGACGGTACATCGCTTTTTTTGTTTGGGGTTGGGGTGGCGCCGCGCGCCCCCAGCGCTCGAGCGAAGCCCGTGCGCGGCACAGTCAGGCTCCAATACGGGGAACACTTGATATTTCAGTTCCAGTAATACTCCATAGTACACACCAAAAATATATATTTACTTCGTGTCCTGCTCTATCTCGGGGTCTTTCACCAGGGAATTTCTTAATATTCTAAGAATTCTTCCGCTTACGTAAATAGTTACAATAATAAAAAAATAGTTTTGAACGGGCAAATTTCAAGGATTCCGTTGGATACGAGCAGTCGTGAGGCTGCAACCATAGACATAATAAAGAAATAGACCCAAGATTCTACGGGCGGTTAATACGGAGGCGACGCCAAGCAGACAACCGGTATTTGTTCTGTATTCCTGTGGTACCACGTTTAAGCGACGCCTGTCGATTAGGTGAGAAAATAAAAATCATCACGTGACACGTCACACATGTCCGTGTTTGTAATCTTTTAGGTACTCTGACGTGACTCGCGAATATTTTGGCTGTGAGAATTTAAAATAAGGTTAATTTTTATTATAATTTTTATATAAGTCAATTAATTCTTTTAAAACCAAAATAAAAATCAGAAGATGATCTTTTAATTAAAAACAAAAAAATCTAATTGCGAAATGATATTTTGTCAAAGGCTTAAGTAACTCGTGTACTATCCGGTGTGTTGTGGTTATGGCTTGTTATGGTAATATTCTGAGATTCTAAATTGTAAACAAAAGTAAATGGAATTTTGATGAAATGGATGATTCTACTAAAGGTATGTAGCTATTGTCCTTGAAATAAAATTAGCTTTGACAATTTAAGTCTGATGGCTTGACCCTTCATTTCAAGAATTTTGTCCTTCGCTTATTTGTGGAGTCTGAGCTTGCAATATAAATTAATAATTTCTGAATGATGATGTTCGATTCCAACTTGAGAATCAAACATGTTCGTGGTGACCTGGGAAGATGCCCATGCCAACAATATTTCTTAGACTACATTTCTTTTATAGAGAGAGGAATATCTCTTCATAACAACTAAACAAAATAGGCTAAAAACCAAGGAGATCTTGCTCAAATTATAATAACATAATTAAACCTACACTTTCAACTGGATGTAATTTCTTTAAATTAAATTAAATTTATTTAGATTATTTTTACTTGTTTAAATTCTATGGAAACCAAACCAGAGTTGGAATGGCTTTTGGTGTGACCCACCTTTTGCCATTTACAATTTGTTTATCCTGTTCTAAAAAGTGATCATTACAAATTAAATCATGTTTTGAATGTGTCGCGATTTACAGCAATTGTAAATTGAGAAAGTATTGTAGGTTTAGATAAAGGAAAAATATAGTTATACAAAGATTTTAAATAAGAATGAATATTCATCGAAATAATATGATAATTTAATCCTACTTATGGAATGAAACCTTTTCCGATATTGTTTTACTTGTTATTGCAATTAGGGATTGCAATTGCGGGATCCCTCATCCAGCAATCCAGCTGGATCCAGCGCATTTTTCGGTCTGCTGGATCCAGCGATGCGGATTCGCAGGTAATTAACTTTAAATAATTACCTCGTGAATCGCGATTCGCGCCGCGCGACGCGAATGGCACAAAAGTGAACGTTGCCGATTTGCTAGGTGCGCTACGGCCCTGCGTGAGACAAGACCATCAATACCATTTGTTTCTTGAGATTATACTTACAGAAAAGTTTAAAAAGGCCTCTTGTATTAATGTATGTGATTTAATATTTTTTTAAAAGTAGTTAGTTGCCAGTATTTACAATACAGTCTGGTTTATTGGTAATTGTCTGCATTATTCTTCCAATATGTCAACAAGAATCGCCTTAACTAGTTGGTGTAGATAGTTACCCCCAACCCACGTGCGTTACAAATTATACAAACGTGATTGATTTAATCCTTTAAAATACTTCAAGACTAATATTTTATAACTCCTACTTCTAATAAGACTTTCCCATAACAGAGTTCCCTAGGAGGGGTTTTACAATTTTGTGGTGTGTCTGTTGGCAAAGTGTATTCACCGCGTTGGCAGTTTCATGAATTTTGGAAAAGGTTCACCAGGGCAAAACAGGTGTAACGGCTAAACTCCTCGTTACATCTGATACATTTTTTAAAGTTAACGCACACCGTAACGACGGTTATGACTTACTTGTTAGTGTAAACCAGCTTTTGAACGTTTGTATTCGAATTCGTGCTTTTGTAACGTTTTGTGTACTGTGTGTTTGTGTTCAGACATGGGTGAATGTTGTGTATGTTCGGTAAGTATGGGGCTTTCTTCTCTCCAACTCCTAATTTTTTTTTACTTTTGGGACGGGCCGGGTGCTTAGGGTTACAGAAAATTATGTTGCAACGATACTTATACACACAACTTTGGGAAAAGTCCGTCTTCCTTTACGTTTTTATGAATTCATTAACGTCATTTATTCTATATTATTTATGATATATATTAATTTAATCAGCAATATTTTATTATTTAGATTAAATTAAAATTAATTGATATAATTAAAAGTACAGTTGCGAACAGGAAACGAGCAAGAGTTATATTTTTATCAAGTGCATCTTAGGGTTCCGGAGTGGTAAATACCAGGTGGAAAATAATGTGGCAAATAGTGGTAAAAACCGGCCTGGCCAAAAATGTATTTAGTGGAAAAAAGTGGCCAGTATATTTTTTACTTTTATTAAGATTTCAATATTGATGTTTTTGCGTTTTGGGCTATAAAATACAAATATCTATACATAGTCGCCAGAATTTGGGTTGGTCCAAAAGTTAATTATTGATAACTTAGATTTTCAACTTATTATATTTTCAAAAGGCATATTTTCCTTATTAGACATTATTAGCCACTATTTTCCAGTATTTTCCACTGGCCTGGACAAAAATCCAAAAAAGTGGATTTTAAGGAACATCGATCTTTTACATCTGAGCCAATGACTGCCACGTCTTCTAATTGCAATTAATAATATCATCGACATAACATGGAGGCATAACAGGATAAGTTTAAATTTGTCACGCTACTTAGAACAGGACGACAGCCAGGTGACGCTAGCATCGCCTTTCAAAAAAACTCCGGTAAATTCTCCATGGAAAAATTCCGAGGAGAGGTATATTTTGGGTTTCTAACTTGTTGGACATTTGCGATAAAATTCTTTTGTTTTTTTTTAAAAATATGTAAATTGCTGGATCCGCGTTGGATCCAGCGGGATTGATGTCGGTCCAGCAAAAATCCAGCTGGATTGCAATCCCTAATTGCAATGCGTAAAAACCCTAATATTAACCTTTTTTACCAAATAAAAACAGATTTTTAGTAGAAACACTTTTTCTATAACTTTTTTAAAAAAAAATCACCAAAACGAATTATGAAACTTGTTAGCTAACATAAAAGTACTACCCGTTTATCAAATTTACCCCTAAAGTTTTTGCGTGTGATTTTAAACCGTATAAATATTCTTAAGCGTTAGGTACTACGTGACCTAGGCCAAGCGCTCACTGCTCTTCGCAACGTCTCCGTCCTAGCTTCCACAAGCCTTCGCTTCGTAACGGAGACAATGCCTTGTGGAAGGCAGGACCGATACGAAACATAGAGCCAGTGGGCGCCTAGTCTAAAGCGCCACTAAACTTAAGTGGCGCTTTACACGTAGTTCCCCAGGAATACGGAACAACTGCCGGTTTTCTGCTAGTTATCACTACCGTATATTTTTGGCAAATCAAACTCCGCGTAAGCTGTCTATTTCTTAATTATGTCTATGGCCGCAACAAATGGAACAAAGGTCTAACTTTGAATGTACATACCTCCTCGAATAATGTTTTCCGACAAATAAAATTCCCACCATTGAATCCCAAACATCTTAACCTTTTTTTTAAAATAATATAAAAAAATGGCCAAGTCGATTTGAATTAAATTTAGTTTAGAGATTTTATGCCCAAAAGAAAAGTTCTGTAATTTGTTTTCTAACTGACAAACCGATTTTACATTTTAGTATTTTGTAGTGTGCTTAACCTTTTACCTGCTAGGAAAATTTTGTGTTTTTGCTAATATTTCGAGGTTTTCAAAATTTAATCTGAAAAAGGTCTTTCAAAATTTGCGGTGCGGGGTAAGTGTGACCACACGAAGATATTATTTTACAGCTATGAAAAAATTGAGCTTTATTGGGACACCATATTTATCCGCTGTATGCAATTTCATTGCGATTGATCAAGGATTTAACAAGATCACAATTAACCAACCTTCCTATCACACTTGCCCCGCATTTTGGGGGTAAGTGTGACCACACGAAGATATTATTTTAGATCTATGAAAAAATATAGCTTTATTGGGACACACTTTTTAACCTCTGTATTCAAATTTATTGCGATTGGTCAAGCATTTCAAGTGATCACAATTACCCCACCCCCATATCACACTTGCCCCGCATTTTGGGGATAAGTGTGATCAGTAACGGAGTTAAATTAAATAATAAATATTTGTATCACTATTTAATTGATATTATATTTGATTGCGTGGTTGTGTAGGATAAAGTGGCCGTATTAATTGTACCAATTCTTAAGAGGGTGCTATTTTTAGTTTAAGAGTAATTTCAGGTAAACGCCAAAAATATTTTGATCACACTTACCTCCATTGACCCTAGTACACTTCTATGATGGAGGCAAATGTTCATGTTAGTTTTATCAATCATAACGTTTGTTCGCATTGTCAAAAGTTCGATATTTTTAGAAGAAAGAGTATATATAGGTATAAGTCCAACCTGACCTTTATAGGAGTAACCTTTCTTGTGACAATCTTCTTCAGTCATAGTAAGACAACTAATATTACAAGCAGCCAATGTAGAAGACGTGGAAGATGTACCTAACGGTTCTTCAGACATAACGATATAAATATTTGTAAATCAAGCTTTAAAATCGATTTAAGTAGAAGATTTTAAAGTCTTAAAACGACGTGTTTAAATTTACCACCGTATTCTGCTAAAATATTAAAAACACTACAATGTGCCATCTCGCTAGATAGTAAAGAAAACTATTTTTAAATAAAACTTTTCAATTTTCTTTTTGTGATTTTAAAAAATTTAACAATCACAAAATTATTTTTATAAACTGGTAAGGTAAACAGAATATATATTTTTTCGAAGGTGGTGTTCAAGTCGTAAATCACGGCCAGCCGTGACCCGCGAAAATTCAAATATCGATAAAATTGATTTAAAAAAAACACGTTATTTTTTTCTCGCGTTTAAAGAATAATTCCTTCCAATTATGTTTTTAAAAGACTTTTTACCCCATTACAAGAAAAATAAAAAATCAGATTTTTTAAGGTGGAGTACGCGTCGCAAATCGCGACCAACCATGACCCCCCGAATATTCAAATATTTAAAAAAAATTAATTTGTGTTTGAGATTCAGGTTCAGCTCTTCTTTTATGCCTAAATTGTAGTTTCATTAATTTCGGTGAATTGGTTCAAAAGATATTTGAATATATTCTTAATTTCGTATTGAAAAGCCAAAAAGTACAATTTTTGAAAATTAAAAATTAGGCATTTTCTCCCCTGGTCGATTTCACATGGAATGACTCAGCTGTTATCTGTAAACAGAATTGATAAAAAAAAATCGTACTTACAGAAAACAAGTTCAGTTAGAATTCCTTGAAAATTCATTTCTCAATTTTATGTGTTGACTTATCAACCAATTTGCAATCTAGAAGAGTCAATTTGGTATTAAGCATGTGTAGTCATGCTTCCTTTTCAGGTTAATCCCAAATACTATAGTCATGGTTAAAGAAAAATTAACATGTATCAGTCTAATGATCTCATTAATAAATTAAAGTAAAGAGATACAATGTGGTACTTTGGCCAATAGGCCCTTCTAGCATGAACAACAGGTGTTTATTTGTATTTTCACCAGGAAGCTAGGCCTAATGGCGCGTTTTATCACATTGAAGTTTAGTTTTGTACGTCAATATGTTGATCTTTCTTTTCATTTACAAATTAAAGTTTTATCTTTAATCGACAAATGGTGACTTTTGTTGATCATTTGCGTTATTGTTTTCATTGTCTAAAATTAGGGACATTCATGATTGTAGCCTAGGTCCTAGAAATAAGGGTTATTTTAGATTTTGCTTTCATTTGTATACTTGGTAAGAACTTGCTTCTTAGATTTATTACAAGAACGAATTTAGGTGCTTAAAAATTTGGGTGCAATGATTTCTATTCCCCATACTTGGGTACTTAGTTTAAATTCCCTTGGTTAGCTGTTAAAACGGCCTTAGGCCCGCTGCAATGCAGATAATAAACAGCTTATTATTATAACTTTTTAAATAAATTTAAAGAAAAGTCCATAATACTGCATTGAATTACTCGTAAACCAAATGAAATAAATGATAATACAAATCAATTAAAAAATTGTAAGTATCTATATGTGTATTATTTACGTGTATTACTATAAGAAGTACGCGTATCATCTCAAAATTATTAAAACTTGATCACCTTTCTAAAGAAATTTTTTACATTTTTCATAGTGTACGCTAGTACGTACAAGTTTTTTATAATGGTTTAATATATTCAAATACTCACGCAATGCAATCTATATACCAAATGCCTAAATTGCCTTTAAAATTGAAATGACTGATTTTTAGTATGATATCCGGTACATGGGTATACATTTTCAAAGCTGTATGACAATTCTAAACAATTAAATACCATGCCTTCCCACTATTGTTGCGACCACTAATCTAGGCATAGTAACCCAGAAATATGGTATAATAGCTTTAATAGTGGTTTACAACTTAGGTTTTCTTAAACATGGCACAACCAATATTCCCGAAAAAATTAAATTAAATTACCGTGTTCACAATACATACTAAAAACTCCAGGTTACAATACTGGATGTCCACTGAATACTTTATTACAGGCAGAACTTGCTCTAGATAGTTCCTTTGTCTGCTGAGTACTGCGGGCGTCCACAGAAAAGTTCCAGTGCTGGTAGGAAATAAAAAAAATTCAAATTTATATCGTAATTCAACCTATTGTGTGTAGTGTTTTTTAATGGCTTAACAACCGAATAAAATAATTCTTTTAACAGTGGCAGAAATGATGTTGGGAAATTGTCAGTATATGAATTTTTAGTAACTTAAATAGAAAAGGCGAATCATTAATTGATTTTGTTAAATGAGTTGCGTTTCTCTTGATAGGTATTCCAACACATGCATCGTTTAAAATCTTGAGGCACTCATCATATCGAAATATAGAGGCGCAAATTGGTGAGGTTTTTGATATGACCGAAACAATTTGTCCATATATCTCTTAAAAAATGTTTCATTATCATTTTCCTGAGTTATTTCTATGTCGAAATCAAGTATGGTTCGTGATTTTGGTTTTAAACATTTTTATAATTTGTCATATTCTTGCATAGTGGAGGTTTTCGAAGATTTTGAAAATTCCGCAAGATGTTTCCTACTTGTGTCGTCCTTTATGAAAAGTCTAACATTATAACTGGTATAAAGACAAAATAAAATGTGAAACTGATGAGTAGACATAGTCAAATTATATTTATACTTATTATTATCTCAAAGAATAGAAATATTTTATTAAATTACCACTATGATATTAAAAGTAAACGAAAAAATATACAGTATTTGTCTGATATCTATGGCAGGTGAGAAACATACATTCTCTACCAATGTTTTTAAAGCCTGGTGTCACTCTCATTTATGTCTTTCTCCGGGAAAATAACCTTTAATAGTAATTGACATGTGATCAAATTACCACAAAACATAAATTCATTCTGAAGATTATGGGGTAAATACAATTAGATTAATCATATTTTTAAGAATGAAAAAATGCCAATATACTAAATCAATGTTTTTATTCGAAATGTTTAGACCTGATGCAATTAAATTTAAAGGAAAATAAAATTAAGTGGACGTTATTATCTAACATATGTTCATAAATAAATACTTAAAAAATTAAATACTTATCTTCCTTCAACCAATTCTGATGTTTTAGTATTATCTTTTTCATCTCAAAACCTTTCCCAGTCTTAAATTTTTCTTCGAAAGGAAACATCACAAAGGATGGTTTTGGGTTCTGATTTACAGATTAGACAAGTTTACCCAGAATTATAGTCAATGTCCAGTAAATGTAGAAAATGGGACCATCCAGCTGTGTACTTATGGTATGACATTCAACTTTTAAAGTCATTGAATCCACCAAAGTCAGTCATGATGTTTACGAAGAACATTTATGAACCATACAAAGAAGCTCTGTTATAGTAATAATTAAATTTATTTTATTTATCTGATTACATTTTTAAAATTATATTACAAAATGTGGCTGCTGAAGGACCACATTTTTTAGGCAACTTTCATGAAGTAGCACTCTTTGTAAAATTTTAAATTACTATGTTCAATCATATTAATAGGAAATGGTACTTCAATATCAAATTATAGCAAACAGCCCATTACATCGTCAAATTTTTAATAACTATAAAAAAGCTTCCTTACCGACAGTATTGAAAATCTTTGATATATTTCCTATAAACAAAATGGGAAACACAGAATGGTCCAATGTCGATGATTGCAAGATCTCCTCCATCAAACTGATTTGTGTGGCCGCATTCACAATAAATTTGAGGAATTTACATAATGGCATGATGACGTAAATTAAATATAACTTCACAATGTTACAATGAATATATAATAAACAAAATTAATAATAACATACTTTTAGTCCAAATGGTTATTTATGGGCAGGTTAGGAGTTTTAAGTATTTCTTAAAAATTATTACTTTACATTTTGCCAATCGCATACTATATCATCTAGGAAAATAATAGAAAGTCAAAGTAATAAATAATAATATTTAAGAAATAATAAACAAAATTAATAATAACATACTTTTAGTCCAAATGGTTATTTATGGGCAGGTTAGGAGTTTTAAGTATTTCTTAAAAATTATTACTTTACATTTTGCCAATCGCATACTATATCATCTAGGAAAATAATAGAAAGTCAAAGTAATAAATAATAATATTTAAGATTTATCATATAATTTAAAAAATTGGTGCACCCTGCCTTGAACTCATAGGCACTCAAAATCCAACTTGTTCCAATTTTATAGGTACATGTAGTTAGTTAGATATTGAGATATCATATAAGCAATTTTAAATAGTGACTATTTACGTACATCGAATTCCAACTCATGTAGAAATATATGGAAAAATTGCTGTAAATACTTTTTTAAAAGAAGTAAAGTAAAAAATATTTTGGGTGATACTAACATTAATACTTTTAAGTGTCAAGGAAAGAGGCAATAATTACCCATAACACAAATATAAACAGATAAAAATTACAACGAAAATGTTTGAATAAATAACACTTGGTCCATCTTAAGGGGATTTCATTTTGAGTTATTTGGTGGGAGGGAAGAATTGAGTGCTTTAAAGATATGAATCAATTATAGTTCAGTTTTTAATTTCCAAAGCGGTATGACAATTCCAAACAATCTATTATCATGAGCGCCTTCATAATTAATGCAGCTAAATTGCGTATTCATGTTGGTTACGGTAATTTATAGATCCATAAAAGCCATAATTTTTCCATCTTTTTACAATAAACCCAGTTCCAAATGGTTTATTTAAATTAAGCCTTTTTAAATGAAAATGTACATACTTCTACTCTTCCTCATTAGACATCTAAAATGTATTTTGTATATTAAGCCTGGCATGAGGGTTTAACTGGAATATTATCAATATATGAAAGAGCTTGAGCTTTATTTGAAGAAACACTTTTAAAACTGGTTTAGAGGAGATGACCTGAGAGGGTTTTCAATGGAAACATTCTACTATTGAACCAGGCCCCAGAGGTTGATATTTTGGTAAGCTTGACCCTTCCCTACAGGGTTATATTCCCTTTAACTCATTGCTTTTGTTTTATTTTTACAATTTTATCTACAGTTTTTGTAAACTAATGGTTTCTAAGTAATCTTATTCATTTATAACAGGTTGCTCTACTGGATATTGCCTAGAGAAATACCCAAATTACAACAACATCAACTCACAAATAAATGAACAAATCAACGCAAGTTTAAAAAATAATAAAAATTAACTGTCCTACATGACTGAGGATAATTTCATGTTACATGCCAAATTATACATGTCGATGGTGAATGAAGAGATGATGAAAAAAATTCAAAATGTACCGAGTTTTTTTAGACATTTTAAGAATCTCAACCTGGAATAGTATTAAATAATTTTTCTTCTAGCATTATATAAGCTTGTAGTTACAAACTTTTGTACTGTGGTGCCAAAGAAATATTTTAGAACAATACTCATAAAATTAAATCTAACTAATCAAAAAAGTACCCAAGTCTTAAAGTATTTCTTTTATTGCTTAACATAAAATACAATATGTATTAAAATAGGATTTCATGGTATCCTTAGATTTTTAGAGCAATAAATTATCAGCGGCCCCTTTAAGATAAAACAAGCAATTGAAATTTTGCTTCAACAATATGTTAATATGAATAGGAAACTTTTTATTAAAGACTGGTATTATAAAAATTAATCAACAGTTCTTAATATAAAAATTATAACGCCAAAAAATCGTAATCAAGTTTACTTGTTTTTAAAAGAAATAATACAAATATCAGACTACATTTATTAAAATAGAATGGTCTAGATAGTGAAAAGGAATATTTCACATATGTTTTGTTAAAGCATTCAAGTCATCTATTATTTTAAAAATCCTTCATTATAATTAAACTTTGATTTTAAGCATAACTCACCAAAAATTCACACGTTGCAAAACAACCATTTGTTTTATAATTGCAAAATTAAAAAAACACTTTTTGTGACTGTGTTAAGCATTTGACAGTGACATTTTTAAATTATACTTAACATACCCAAAAGAGATAAAAAGTACTGCACTTGATGTTGTTTAGTAATAATAATAGGGTTTGCAATTCTTATTGGAAGTAGTCTATTTCAGTTATTTGCTCAAGAGTATATTTAAATGAATACCATGTTATTAAGTCACTTAGTTCTGTGTTGTTTGACTGATTAAGTGTTAAGAAAATTTAAATTTAAAGAGAATAAGACAAGAACTCATAGCGTATTGGATTGTTAGGTTGGGAAGCATAGTAAAAACTGAAGGGAAGCTTACAGAGAGGTGAAATTGAAATAACGAAGAACATTTTACAGACTTTCTTATGCGAACTTTTATAAGGGGTCACCAGCTTGAGTTAGGAGCAAGCACAGCTTTAAGAAAAGAAAAGAATTCATAGCGTATGGAATTAACAGTTTGGTAATTGGAGAGCAGGGGTTTTCTGGTTTTTTGAATTAAGAAAGGGAAGCTTTTGCGGAAAAACAAAGTATTCTTAGCGTATTGGATTGTTAGGTTGGGGATAACATTAACAACTGAAGGGAAGCTTACTGAGAGGTGAATTTAAAATCGCAAAGAAGATTTTATAGACCTTTTGTTTTTTCAATTTCAAATTTATTTACAAATTGTCGTTGGCCAAGTCTCAATAGAATTATAGGCCTACTCTAAACAGAGTTTTATATTTACTCTTTCTTTTATAATAGAAATATATATGTTTTACAACAACAACAAAAAATAGAAAAAACAAACAAAACCAAAGAAAAAACGAGAGCAATAAATACACTTATCAATAATCCCTCAAGTACTTTTTGTTTAGCCACCTTTTTAACATTACATAGAGTTTATTGTATTACAGACACTCGGATATATTTGATTAAACAATTTTGCCCCCGCATAGAAAATTGACTTTATTTTCTTTTCCGTTTTAACAAAAGGTAAAATAATTATTGGTTTTTGTCTTGTCGTTCGTGTAGATATCGGCTTAGTATTAAAAAGTTTTAAATTTTTTCCTTGCAAATTTTTATAGATAAACACTAAGTAAGAATATTAATATATTTGATGTATATTTAGCAGTCGTAGCGATTCAAAAAGAGGTTTTGAATGTTCTAAATACGATTTTTGGCATATAACCCTTATAACTTTTTTGTAAAATGTGTAATCGTTTCAGATTGGTCAAGGATGTATTTCCCCATATCGCAATGCAAGAGGTTAAATGATAATATATCAGCGCGTAGTACAACTGGTAACAAATACTTTTGGTAAAAACTTTGCTATTCTTCGTTATTATATAAATACTATAAGTTATTTTTTTACTAATTTTATCAATGTGTACATTCCAGTTAAGTTTCTCATCTAACCATATACCCAAATATTAACAAGAGGATACTCGTTTTAGTGTCAACCTACTTATTTTAATTATTTCGTTGTCAGGGATTTTTGTATTTAAATTAGTAAAGACAATATAAACTGTTTTATCTACGTTAAGTTTTAAATCGTTGTCTTCTAGCCATGTGTACTAATTGGAGTTGATAATTAATCCTATCGGTTAGTACAAGATAATTACGTCGGGGTTAACAATTGCATTATCATCCGCGTACAATGTTATATAATCACCATCCAAGACGTTTGTTATATCGTTTATATAAAGATTGAAGAGGAGAGGCGACAGGATTGATCCCGGGGGGACCCCGCAACCACTGTTATTTTCACCAGAGAAGGTGTTATTAACTTCAGTTTGACAAACTCTATCATTTAATAGGACCTTATCCAGTCATATGCTACTCCTCTAATCCAAGTCTATACAGTTTAGATAATAATCTAGATTGATTTACATAATCAAAGGCTTTTTTTTTTCAGATTAAAAAAATAGCCATTACATAGTGTCTTTTGTCAAGGCGATCTATTATTTTTTTTATATACTCTAGCGGCTGCATTTTCAACACTACAATTTTTTTAAAGCCGAATTTATTTGGAGATATAATTTTTTATTTTTCACAGAAGCTGCTTAGTCTTAAAAAATAGATTTGATCAAATATTTTCGCAAATACTGATAATAGCGAAATCGGTCTATAATTATTGGGGCAGTTGGGATCACCCTGTTTAGAAATAGGTGTGAACAGTGCTTTTTTTAATTCCCTGGGATAAATTCCCATTTTAAACGATAGATTTATTATGTGAGTAAGAGGTTTAACAATATATTTAGAAATATTATTTATTAATCAAGGTGAAATCCCGCCTGCTCCTGGGGCTGCGACTATTTTTAAACTTTTTATTACTCTTGAAACATCAATATCGATTGTTGCTAATAAAACCATTGAGTTCGTGTTTTCTAGTAATATACTCGAGAGATTTTCCACTTGCTTGCTTTTTAGGTATAGATGTAAAAAATAGTAAATCTTCAGACGAGATTGGTATCGGGGCTGAGGAGGAGGGTTTTTTTGTTTCCCCAACAAGTTATTAATCACATTCCATGTTTGTGTTAGGTTTGGTTGTGGCTCTAGCCGGGTTCTTAGAATTTTATTTTTTTCGTTTCTTATAATATTATTGCAATGGTCCCTATGGTTTTGATAATTCCTGATGTTATCCTCACTGGGGATTCTAATTGAACTTTTTTTAAGTTGGTTTTTAATTTTGATATTGTGCTTTATATCATCGTTTATCCAGTGCGACGTATTGAAATTTTTCTTACCGTGAACAGTTTTCCTGTAACGCATTGGACAGCACTTTTCATGGGACGTAATATTTTTTTAATAAATAGGTTAAAGCTAGATTCTAGGTTGTCGGAATCATATATTTCTTCCCAGCTAGAGGTATTTATATCTTGATCAAATTTTCTTAATGTCTCTTTCGAATAGACTCTTGACATATAAAATTCCGGGGTTAGACTAATTTTCGTGATATCCAGTACTAGGGGGTTATGGTACGTTATATCCCAGTTTTTAATTACCTCAACTGATATATCAAAATTCGCGTAGCAGTGATCTATTGAGGTCCCTGCAGGGCACGTAGTATCATGTACATGTTGCGTTAGTCCATAACTGGTTGTTAGATCTAAAAGGGCGTTCTTGGCTGAACTATCTATATTATTGTGTATATCTATGTTGAAATCCCCGATAATTATTATATTATCACTAAGTGAACCTAGTTCTTTGATCACTCCTTCAAATTTCTTTATAAATTCTTTTTTATATTCCCCTGTCCTATATATCACACCCATAAAGGAATCCTCAACTTTAATACCAAATGATTCAATTTCGTTTTCCATATTCATGACCATGTTAATAATTTGATAATTAATACCTTTTTTAATGTAAAAACCCTCCCCTCCCCCATACTGGTGGGAACTTTTATAAGGGGTTATCGGCGTGACTTAGGAGCAAGCAGAGCTTTAAGAGAAAAAGAGAAGTATTCATAGCGTATCGAATTAACAGTTTGGTAATTGGAGAGCAGGGGTTTTCTGGTTTTAAGAATTAAGAAAGGGAAGCTTTTGCGGAAAAACAAAGAAGTCATAGCGTATTGGATTGTTAGGTTGGGGACCACCGTGAAGAGGTTATACAGGGTGTTTTTGACTCTAAAAAGTAATTTATTTCTAGAAAGTTGAAATTCGTACTGTACACTATACGTGCCGAGAGACACTTTCGACCAAAATTGAAGTTAAATCAAAAAATATTTTAACGTTTTTTGAAAATTTAAATTTTAACCGCTAGGTGCAAAAATAAAATTGTCAATGAGAAAATTGCAGAGCGTCACCGAAAACGAACAAATAACCATGGCGCGAAAAACAATAGATGTCCTTTTCACTGGAAAAATACGACTTGAAAAAGTGACCAGTTGGGCAATCTAAAATAACTTTTTTTTTAATTCCATTGGAAGAGTAGTGTAACTTTATGAAAGTCCGAAATTTGTTTATCTGGTGTATAATGCAATAAACACCGCTGAAAAATCGAGGAGGTTATGGTAAAGAAGGTATTACACGATTTAATTTCGTAGGATGAAAAATGCTAATTAAAAAAAAACAAAGAGTACGTTTCGAAAATACCACCTTTGGCTGCGATGCAGGCTTGGGCGCGAACAATCATATTGTCGAAGGCGGCTTCAATGTACACATTGTAATTGACTAAGCCCCAAAGAAAGAGTATCCAACGGAGTCAGATCGGGCGACCTTGCTGGCCAGTGTACGGGACCGTTTCTTCCTATCCATCGTTGTGGAAATTCGTTGTTTAGGTAATTCTCTCACGGTTCTGCGGTAATGAGGCGGGACACCGTCTTGCTGTACCACAGTCTTGCTCGTTGCGTCAACGGCAGTTCGTCAAGTTGTTGTTCTAGCTCATTTCTCAAGAAATCTAAATAACTCTGGCCATTAAGATTTTGCGGTAAGAATACTGGACCAATTAAACAATCTAAACATTCGAGCGCCTTAATTGAAATTGGTGACGGTGTTCATATCCCCAGTGTGGATTTGTGTCTTCCCAAACATGATTATTTTGGTGATCATCAGGGCCGTCTCTTGCAAAGGAGGATTCATCCGAGAATATCACGTTACGGAGGAATTGTGGGTCGTCGTACACGGAATTTAGCAGCCAGTTACAAAAATCCAACCGTTGTTGAGCGTCTCCATCGCGTATGGTACTTATGCCTACGTAAAAATTCCAGAATGCGAGTTTTACTGCAAGCCAAATCCTTACTCGCCGCGGCACAACTACCACGGGGGTATGTGGCAAAATAGGCTAAAACGGCGTTTTCAAAGTCCAATTCCCGCTGACCAGGCCCACGAAATCGAGGTTGTACGTTACCATACTGGTGAAAGTCATTTACAGCTCGCCTTACAGTAGTAATGGATGGTCTTCTATCTGGATGTCGTTGTTCAAAGATCCCACTCACTCGTCGTAGATTTCTTCCACTTTCCGCGTAGTAAATGGTCACTAGTTTCGTACGATCAGCTCTGGAATATTGATGCATGATTTTTAAGATTGATAACGACAATAATGTAAAACAGTTTGTATTACAGTTATTTAAATACTAAATAAATTTAAGGTTTTTCCTGACCTATAAACCTGCGGTCTTTTTATCTTCTCGCTTATCAGGGTTAAAATCGGTTTCGAATAAGACTAGATGCAAACACAGGCCTATTAGATTAAAAAACTAACAGGAAAAGTCAATAGCCAGAATGTGGTTTCAAAAAGAGTACCACACCTCATGACCCCTAAATGGGAAATACTGTATTTCAAAACTATGAATGGGGTCAAACGGTTCGGCTCATTGGCCAGCAAGGCCGCCAGATCTAACGCATTTTAAATCGCCACTAATAATTTAATTTATTAATTTATTTACTTCGCCATTGTGTCCTCGACTTTTTCAGCGGTGTTTATTGCATTAAACACTAGATTATCAATTTTCTTACTTTCATAAAGTTACACTTCTCTCCCAATGGAATTGAAAAAAAGTTATTTTAGCTTGCCCAACTCGTCACTTTTTCAAGTCGTATTTTTTCAGTGAAAAGGACGTCTATTTTTTTCGCGCCAACGCTATTTGTACGTTTTCAGTGACGCTCTATAATTTTCTGATAGACAATTTTCTTATATCACCTAGAGGTAAAATTTAAAAAAAACGTGGAAATATTTTTCGATTTAGACGCAATTTTGGAATAAAGTTTCGGCCGGCACGTATAATGTACAGCACAAATTTCAACTTTCTAGAAAACCAGTTTTAGAAACAAATCACTTTTTCGAGACAAAAACACCCTTATAATAATATAATTAAACCGGTTGCGTTAATGAATATTTTTTGTAGAAATGTCTTCGAAATATTTATCTATGAAATCGGCCTTCGAGCCGCTGAACGAGGCATTCAAAAAGGAAAAGAGAGAATCATAATTTTTTTTATTTGCCGATATGCTTTCGGCAATTTTTGAATTTGTTCGCGACGTCCCGGAAGGTCTCCAGCGAACCTTTTTTTTAAAGGCATAAGAAATTAAAGCTATGTCACCACCATTAAAAAGTTGCGACTTGGCACGCCATTTTCAATTCGGCCCGATTGGCAAAGATTTTGTGGCCAATCCGTAAGTGACAACTATTTGTTATTTACCGGCGATTTATCTCAGATTTTTCGCGTTTGATTTTAGATCGGCTAAACGATTTCTACAAGCAAAATTACGCCACGCTAGGGAGTGGCAGGATTTGTTTAAATTAAACCAAGAAGGAACAGCTTTCGAAAACCCAACCGATTTCGTACTCCGTATGACGTGTTTCATTGTAAAACCGAGTGGTAAGTATACGCGCGAAATTTGTGGGTTACTATAATAATGAAATGAAATGAAATAATAATAATTATAATAATAATATTAATTTTGATTTTAAATTTAATAAAAATACCATAATTAATATAAATATAATAATAAATATATTTTGTCCTCGCGTCATAGCGGCCAGATTCGGCGAAGACAAAGCGTTCGCAAACGAAGGTGGGATTTTTCCATCGGCGGTCGCTAACACCTGCCTCCTTTACGAACAGGAAAATCCGTAGTGGAACAAGACCATGCTTGTTGAAGTTGGGCGAAGGGCGGATTTTCCATACGCTGGCGATTTTGAAAATCCCAATATCATTTTGGGGTTACAAGGTGATATTTATTTGTGATATTAATATATATATATATATATTTCGCCTTTTTTCGGTAGGTGGAAGAATTATTCCACGCCCGCCCCCCAGTAAGGAATTATCAAAAATTCCGGAAATTCTCCGAGAGAAGTTGAAGTTTCGGAAGGTAAATTTTTGTATGGACATAATGATTCGACATTCGCGGGACTGGAGTTAGTTAGATAATTTATTATCTTTTTAAAAATTATTGTAGGAGAAGTTAAAGGAGAAGAAACGCTTGGAAGAGCAGTTAAACATAACCAATATGGAAATAGAAGAAGTGGTTAAAGAAAGAAAGCCGCGCGGGAAAAAAGGAAAGAAGAGTGGGTAAAGAATTATTAAGCGTCCTTCCCATTAAATCGGTGTATGAACTTAATCGCGCGGTGAAAGGACTGAAAATGTTGGAAGAAGAAACAAAACAAGGGGCTCAAAGATATACGCGCTACTGTTGGAGCGTTGTTCAACAAGGAATT
Source organism: Leiobunum rupestre (assembly GCF_980474605.1). Classification (NCBI taxonomy): domain Eukaryota; kingdom Metazoa; phylum Arthropoda; class Arachnida; order Opiliones; family Sclerosomatidae; genus Leiobunum; species Leiobunum rupestre. The sequence goes on along the minus strand of NC_143390.1, from coordinate 61,236,825 downwards.
GTCATCCGATAGCGGGAGCAGCACGTCGGAAGAAGGCGAGGACAATAGCAGCACCAGCGGCGACGACGTTGATGCGGCAGATGGAATGAATACCGACGAAGCCGGTATAGAGAGCGTGGGGGCGAGAAATTCTTCGTTAAGTAGTCTTCGGATTTCACCCGTTACACGTTTAATTTCCCCAATTTCATCGATGACGTCGCAATCCGGTTTCCCCGAGAATTCTCCAAAGCGTCGTCGTATCGAATGAACTTCTCTTATTATATTAATTAATTATTATAAATTTCACATCGATCGGCTATAGCCGAAATAAAATTTTTATCCTTATTTGTATATTTAAGTTAAATATACTAGTTAATAAAGTTTCTTATTTTCGTACTTATTTATCTTTTTATGTGTTTCGTTGATATCAATTCGTTTTTATAATTTGATTTTTTTACGGTTTGTTGTGGGATAAATTGTTCGGAAGTATGGATAAGTCAGCCGGAAACGAAAATTGTACTATTTAGTTTAGTAATTTTCGTGCCCGTGGAACTTATCAAACCTTTGGAATATAATTTTAACTAATTTTTAAATACTTTTACAGGTGTTCGACGATGCTGGTATAGACGAGAGATGAATAACTCCGAGGTGTAAGTCGTGCGGGAACGCGAGCGTAAGGTATAAGCGCGGGAGTAAGATCGCGGATTAACGACGGAAGAAGAAGTGCGGCTTAGATATGTCTTGAATTTAAATAATTATCCAGCGGTTCACCCGCGCTTTATATTATTATCCCATCACGCACCCGCGCTTTATATTTTTCTCCCGCCGTTCATTAAAGGTACGTTTCCGGATCCGAATTGTTATCTCATTCGTAATGTGGTTGGAGATCGGCTCAAATATACGTTGTCGGAAAAACATTTCGTGCTCCGTTTGGTGTGATGTTTGGCGTTGGGTTTGGTGATCGGCTTAGATAAACATTGTGAGAGATACGTTTGGCGTAGAGAGCTGCAACAGAGCGGAAATTATTCCGTTTCCGCGGACTCCGTTCCGTTCCGCGGCGCTGGAACGGAATCGGAGCTAATTTATAAGAAAATAGCGGAACGGAATGGAATCGGAGCAAATTTCTGAAAATTTGTTGTAACGGAACGGGATCGGAGCAAATTTCCGAAAAATCGTTGCAAGGGAACGGAATCGGAGCAAATTTCCGAAAAATCGTTGTAACGGAACGGGATAGGAGCAAATTTCCGAAAAATCGTTGTAGCGGAACGGGATAGGAGCAAATTTCCGAAAAAAACGTCGTATATTGAAGCATGGACACTGTTTTCATTTTTCCCTTGGCTGTTGATTGGGTCTCCCACTTTTCCAGACAGTGAGATCATAATCCCCTTTTGTCCATCCCCCTCCTTCACCGGCTCGTGGGAAAATAACTGCAACTGTAGTCTTTTTCTCTACGACTACGTTGCGTACATCAATGCGATGAATCGCAAAAGGTACAAAGGCCGTTTTGCGAAAAGGGGGAATATATTAACGGGGTGATCCGGCTTGCGGTAAAGTTTTAGTTTTACATTCAATTCAATAGAAATAATAATTGTTTCTGTAAATTTCTGTATTCGGGAAAATACAATAATTTTTCCTCATTTTTCAAGACTATAGACTCTTAAACGCGCCTTCCCAATCGACCGCCATTACCATACAGTCTACGGGGAGGGTGATGAGAAAACCGGTTATGGGGGGATGAAATGTCTGCGGTAGAGGGCTGGCTCGTTGGTTGTTTGTACGATAATGGCGGCGCCCAGTAAACGTTTCTAAAAAGAGTGTATACTGAGGGAAAGCAAAATATTAAACGGGAGCGGAAACTGAGCATAAATATTAAGTAATATAGACGATTAATGAAACTGAGCGGAACACGAACGGAAATAATATCGGAGAAACAAACGGAGCGGAAACGTACGGAAAATATTGACGATAACTGAAACGGAGCGGAAACGGACGAAAAATATTGACGATAAATGAAACGGAGCGGAAACGGACCGAAATGATAGGCTAGAAATAAGCCGGAGCTGAAACGGACGGAAATAACCGACGGAAACAACGGACGAGAAACAAAGTGGACCGGAAACGGATATATGTACCATACCGGGAAACAAAACGGAACGGAAACGGTATGGTATTTTCGCTGCTCTGCAGCTCTGGCGAACGGTTTCGTATATATACGTCTCTATATGTTATATAGTATACGATATTATATTACAAAAGCGATCTCGAGTAACGTATCTTTCGGGTGATCTCGAAACCGATCCAGCAATCCGATCACGAATCGTTTCGGAGATTATCCGCTAGGGCGAACTGGGTATATAAGGCGCGGTGTTTTGGGTAACGGGTCCAATTCATTCTTCACTCTCTTCGTGGTAAGTTCGATAAATGGGCTCTATAGAAAGCTTATGGGTAGTTTAGAGTCTCCAACGAACGACGGCGGTATCAACCATAGTCTTCGCTCGGTACGAGCCGTTTCAAATATTTTCTTTGTTTTTTTTTCTCGATTTGATAAATGGGCTCTATAGAAAGCTTATGGGTAGTTTAGGGTCTCCTACGAAGTGCAAACGAGTGATGGGTGAGATTGAGTCTTAACAATGCATGAGGGTCGGTGAGAAGAAGACTTTTGGCCTTTGACCAGTGGGCGGCAGTTAGGAGAGGTCCGTGAGTGTTCGCTGAAATTTCTTCCTAACGTTGGGCGAGAGATTGTTGAGGGATTGAAACTAGGACGCTGGTTGAGATAATTGAAAGATGGGAAAATGCATTGACCATTGGTGGTCCGGCAAAGCGGGAAATATATTTTGTAAAAGGTAGTCGGGTAAATATGATATTGGGGTGCCTTGCATCTGGTATGGTCAGTGTATAGTTTTCCTTCGTATGGTTGAGTTCTTTATTTCGCGGTCGTCGTTTTGGAAAAGGCCGTGAGGTTAAGGAGAGAGTTCCGTGAGTGTTCACTGAGATTTCTACTTAACGTTGGGGGAGAGATTGTTGAGGGATTGAAACTAGTACGGTGGTCGGGAGAATTGAAAAGTGGGAAAATTATCTATTGGCGGTGATTCCGGTCTTTGACGCGTGGGTCACAATTTCTGACAGTTAGGTTTTTAATTTAAAGGAGCTATTCGCGAGGTCCGTAAGAATTGGGTGATAAGTGTTTTATTTGGGAGGTTTTGTCGGTGTTTCTTTTGTGAAGGGTATTTACGTGTAGGTTTTTTGGTTGTGTAAGAGTTTACTAATAATTATTTTTTCGTTTTGTTCAAACTGACCACCGTACATTGCAAGCGTTTTTTTTGGAAATTAAGTAAGTTTCAATTTTATTATCGAGTAAAGTTTATTGAGTTTTAAAAGTATATTTGTTTGTTTTTCTATAGTACGTGGGAAGATCTTTAGTAAGAGCGAAAGTCTTTGTGTGGCGGTTTTCAGTACGTGTTAAATTCCGTTGCTTTCTGAAAGTAAACGGTCTTTTTAAACGTTTCAGATAGGTATTTATGGGAGAGTTTCCCTTGGCGAAAGAGGCAGAAGTATCAAACGTTTTGAGAAACAAAATTAAATGGTTCATCGTTCGAAGAAATGATTTTGGCGAGGGGATTATCAAAGCCATTGTGAGGCACGATAATCAAAAAGAACCAACGGTTGTTAGGTTTTTTCCGAAGAATTCGAAAATTCCCGTGCCTGAAAACTCGAACGTCGAAATAATAGAATTGTGTTTCGGCGCACTTGACGAGCACCTGACCGAAGAAGGTAATCAACGGAAATTTCAAAGTTTGAATTTTAAAGATCTGGTTGAATTAGCCGATAAGCGTTATGATACCGCCAAAGATATTTTATAATTCATTGAGAGGCAAAACATCTCACAATTTATAAGAGAGAAGCGGTCGCTTGTGGACATTTTCTTGCAAAGATACGATGCGCCCGATATGTCCAATTTCAAGCTGGCTGACTTTTCGGTCAACCCTGTTCCGGGCTGTAGATTAAAAATAAAAGTCCAGGTCTTGATTGGGCCGACCAATTTTGGAAAATCCGAATATGCCCTGGCCCATGGGAGTCATCGTGCGATTATAAAATATAAAAATGATTGGCGGAAGGTGAGGTCAGGGCCGACCGATTAAGTTGTAGTGTGAAAACTGGGTACATCAAGATTTTTAAAATTTCACTATGACCGATAGGGAAATCGATGTGAAATACGGGAGTGTGAATTGGAGTGTGGCGTTAGCCGCTTTATCTGCTAAAATTCGGAAAATGTTTTGGGGCGAAAACGGTTCAGCCAGAAACCAGAAAGGCTTGCTCGCGCCGTATGGATATCCATGGATTAAAAGAGCCCTTATACAAAAAAGATCAAGATACGGAAGGAGCAGTTTCTGATTTTTCGGAACATTTTAATTTGACTTGGAGAGATGGTGGCGAAGTGGAATATTTTAATCCCGTGGGCTCTTCCGGACTGGACATGGGTAATGCTTCCGTTTCCGTGGATAGTGTGATAGCTTACGTATCTAGCGGCGAAGGACTAATTTAGTCGGGTATCGGGGCTTCGGTTATTCCATCGCCGGAACAGCGTGTGTTAGCGGAGGTGTTGGCTAGTGAGGGGAGCGGCTCGTCATCGACGGCTAAAGTTGTAAAGTTTAAGACCGGGTGGTTGCGCGATGATGATTTGGAATCGGCGACTACTCTTCGGAACATTAATCGCTCTTGCGCCGAGTTGGCAGTGGGTAAGCGTTTACTAGGTGAAAGTCTCGATGACTCCGTGATGCCGCCTTCGAAGAAATGTTTCCTGGCAAAAGTGAGAAATGCCAGGGATTTGGCAAATAAAGAATCTTGTAGATGCTCAAAGTGTAGACTGGTATTTTCATTAAAGTTTGAATGAATGTAGAGAAGTGTTTATAATAATTTTCCTTTTTTACTCTTAAAAAAATACGTAATATCATATGTAAATTGGCTTCGGTTATATTTTAATAATCATGATGTTTACTTTGTTTATAACTGTCATAGTTTATACTTTTATTCGCAACAAGAGTTATATGATATGTGTTTTGCCGACAGTAAAGAATATTGTTGTTCAAAAATGCTTTTTATTTTTATAAGTTAACTTATGATAAATGTAAGTGTTAAGTGTGTTAGTATTCAGGATGGACGGCGTGGGAAGATGGAGTTAAAAAGTAAGTTGAAGGTAAGGTATTACTTTTTTATGTTTCTTTGCAGGGAGACGTTTATTGACGACGGGACGGACGGAAGGATCGACAGATGGTCTAAATAAAAGGAGAATAAGGAGCTGGTGCCTGGTATAATTACACTGTATAATGGGGAATGGGTAATTTAATAGTAGTAACACTATAAATGGGGAATATACTTAGGAGCTGGTAACGCTGTATAATGAGGAATGGGTATTTTATTAGTGGTAACACTGTAAAATGGGGTATGAACTAATTGGCTGGTAACACTGCAAAACGGTTATATAAACATGGTTACGTCTGTGTAGAGTCAGTTGCTATTTTGATTTCGTTTAGAACGGACGTTAATATATTGCTATGGAATCTTTTTTGATTGAGCGGTTTAGCATTGATGAGTTGAGGGATAGGAGTGGCGTCGTGATCGGACCAACCAGCGTCGGAAAAACGGCCTTTGCGAAATCCCATTTCAGAAATCCATTTCAGTGGTGCGATGTCGGGAAGACTGGAACGTTGTTGACGTTACACTGATTGATGGTGTGATATTTGACAACTTAAATATGCGCGTATGGAGCCCGCTCTCGCTTTGGAGACTGGTGGACGTCGGCGACGCCAACATCCAGGAGATAGTAGGTGGTTTTGTGGTTTTGCCCGCCGACATACCGCGAATTTTCTGCTTGTTATCCGAGGGATTATTTTTTCCGAGGGATCTGCCGTCGGCAGTGTGAGCGGCTGTTGCGCGCCGTATAACAATTAAAAACGTTTCGGAACGTTAGTTCTAGTTTCAGTTTTGCGTGCGAAACCTGCCGGTGGGTTTCTTTGAAGTAGGTGACGTCGATTTTTCTGCGTTCGTGGACGATGATCAGCCTCCGGAGGTAATACCGGTAGCGCCTAAGGTGATTTGTAAAAATTAGATTGAGGTAGGGAATTTTCTATTCAAATTCTGATTTCAGGGAGGGGAAAACGATCAAGATACTGGAAAAGGAGAAGAGGAAGTAGCAGAAGAAGACGAGGAACATTCTTTGGTCGTTATTAGGCAGTTGCTGTCCGAACTCGTCACGCTGGTGGTGGTGCGAATGGTCTGGGTCCGATGGCTCGAAGTCCAACCGATCGAATGGGGGTCCAACGGAACGAAGTCCATCCAATCGAAGGAAAGCACTAACCTACCGAAAATTAAAAAAATCCTTTTTATGAGTTGATTGCAGAAGGTTTCAACGGATCGAAATATATATTTTTAAAAATCTGAAAATTTTGCGGTTTACAACCCAATTTTGCACCTTTATAATTTTAGTACATCGAATTAAGGTTTTTTATAGATATACCTAACCTAACCTAATCCGAACTATTCTAATCTATAACGTTTTTCGCGTACCCTGCTATATCTCGGGGCAGAAGTAAAAAACAAAACAGTAAACATGAACAGTACCAAAGTTATTTTAATTTTTATTTAACGATATACAACTTTTCGTTCTGTTGAAACCTTTTCCCTTTTGTTGCTATAAAAAACGTTAGTTAAATTTCGGTCGGTTGGTCCTTTTTTTCGGGCCGTGAGTTTTTGATCCGTTGGACCCCTTCGATCGGTTGGTCTTCGGCCCATCGGACCTACCCCGGTGCGAATAGAAGAAAATTCTATTTTTGACGAGCCCCCATTAAAAAATGTGTTCGTCCTTTTTTTTTTTAAATTGATCTTTTATAATCACTTTATTTTTCTAAAATTATGTTAAACAGCGTGTAATAAGTTTTTTGTGTGTTAATTTTCAACTTGTGTTCAACCATTTTTCTTAAAATATATTTTATATAATTTTCTAATCGCTTTTATTTGATTGTTATGCCGTAAGTAACGTGGCATTATATATTTATATTTAAAATTTTTAATAAACATAATTTATACTTTAAAAATGTTTCGTTATTTTACCTTGCGCGATCGGGAAACTTAATAAAATAGCTTGTAACGTTGTAAATTAGGGAAGTTTGAATCAAGGGTTGGTCGCGTCGTGATTGGAGGAAATAAGATAGTGGTTGGTTACTATGTAAATTAGGGGAATTTAGATACTTGTTGGTAACTCTGTAGAATTGTGGAAGTTTAGATAATGGTTGGTAACTCTGTAAATTAGGGGAATTTAGATAGTGGCGGGTAGAATTGCCAAACGGGAATGTCACTAGTGGTGAAAGCGAGTAAGTGTCTGGTAACCCTGTAAATTGGAGGAAATTATACGGTGACTGGTAGCATTGCCAAACGGAATTTCAAAAGTGATGAAAGCGAGTTAGTGTCTGGTAACCCTGTAAATTGGGGGAATTATACGGTGACTGGTAGCATTGTAAAACTGGGGAATGTTAGTCATGGGTTGGTAACATCGCGATATTGGGTATAAATTGGGGTAGGTTCGAAAGTTAAGGTTCACTTTTCCGTTACTCTTCGTGTGGGTAAGTTATTGATATTTTGTTTCTCGTTTGATGATGTCTATTAATGTTCATCTCGGAAAATGGGTCGGAAATGTTAAATATGTTTAATTTTAGGTTTACTATTACGACCGAGGTTACAATTTTTATGATGGGGGCAGTAACTGATTATAGCGTAACGTCTGATTCGGAGCAGTGTAGTAGCGGGGATAAAACGTTTGTGGTCAATCGTTTGCCTAAAAGGGTAAAACAGCATGAAGTGTAAGTTTCGCTTCGTTGATGATTTTTGCTAGGCGTTTGTTTGAGTTTGTTTTTAAACTATTTAGGGCGAAACGACCTAGATATACCGAAAAGGACGATGGGGTCCTTCTTAAATTTGTGAAGAGAATAAACGGATGATACGATGGTGCTGGTCTTTCGGGCATCGTTTTATAGAAATGCATTAGCGCAGCCGCGAAGAAGAAGGGCTACTTCGTAGACCGTAGCGTAAAGAGCCTGGGTGGGCACTATTTACGGACCATCCTTTATCCGTTTAGAAGAGGGGTAGGTATACAATTATTTTGTTATACATATAGAAAAAATGCGTTTTTTGGAAAATTTGTGGGAGATAATAAGTAAACGAGAATTTCAGGCGTTGGCCGCCAAAAAACTTGCTGAAAAGGAGGAGAAGAAGAAAAAGGACGTGGAGGAAAAGATGAAGGATAAAGAGGCGTAGGAGATTGAGAACCAAAATAAGCGGACGAGAAGAAAATGAAGGAAAAAGAGGAAGAGGAAATGAAGAATAAAAAAGGATAAGGAAGAGGAGACAAAGGCGGAAAGAAACCTGGGGAAGGAGATAATCGCAAGTGCTAAATTTCATTTCGTTTTTAAGATCTGTATTTTTGGTTTGGCTTTTGTCCAAAGTCATACTTTTATTATTGCTATTTAGGAGCAAGACGTGGAAAATCTGCTAGGGATGAATTCATATTGGATAAGTAAAATATTTTAGTAAATAAAAAGTGTTTATAAAAATTAAATTATGATATTTAAATTGCTTTTCGTTAAGATTAAAGTATTTATTGTTAAGTTCTGTTTTAAAGTGGTTGAGTTTAGTTCTTGGCGGGTTAACCTGCAAAGTAGGGATGTTTAAGATATTGGTGGGTAAACCTGCAAAGTGGGGAAGTTCGAGTTATTTGTTTTAGTGGCTGGTAGTCTTGGAAAGAGAGGGAACGTATGTAATTGAGTGTTCACCTTGCTAAGCGATAATATAGATTTTTAGAGGAAGGTAACCCTGCTCAGCGGGGATATTGTGATATAGAGGTTGGTAACCCTGCAGAGTTAAGAAATTTTTATTTAGTTGTTGGTTAGCCTGCGAAGTGGGGAATTAAGATACTGGTTTTTAAACCTGTAAATTTGGGGAAATTTATATAGTTGTTAGTAACCCTGTAGAATTGGGGGTATTAAGATAGTGGTTGGTGGAATTGGGATTATAAGGGGAATTTATATAGTGGCCGGTAGCATTGCGTTTTGGGGGAAATGTAGTTAGTGGTTGGTGATCCTGTAGAATTGGGAGTATTAAGGAAGTAGTTGGTAACCCTGTAAAGTGGGGATATGTGAGATAGAAATTGGTATCATTTAATTATGGGGAATTAAGTGGCTGGTATCATTTTAATTTGGGGGAAAATTTAGATCGTGGTTGGTAAACGTGTTAGTTGGGTAAACAAATTCGTGTTTTTAACGAATAGAGGGCGCTGTTGGGTAAATAGAGGGGGTTGTTGTAGAATATTTCTTGATTGCCTCATCCTTCGCAAATCGGTATATAAGCGCCATGTAAATGGAAAAGGTTATTATCTCCTTAATTTATTATCGAGAACTAGTTAGTAGAATGGCACTCGAGCTTCCTCACCAGTGAATGGAAAGTGGTTTCTGATGAAGTGCCGTTACACACGGAAGACATTTTTACCGTCGTATTAAGGTAACGATTTATTGCTTGAACTATGAAGAATTCCGCTAATAAACGCTTTAATACACAGGGTGAACGCAACGGTGAATGAAACGGAAATAAGATATTTAAAAATAACAAGTTGGCAAGCCAAAATATACCTATCCTCGGAAGAATTGTACCTAGTGGTATTAATTTCTCGAGACGACCCTAAAGATATTAAATAAAAAATGCTTTAATCAAAGCAGTTGAAAGGTTGAATTAAGGGGGGGGGGTAGTTGAGATCTATACAGGTGCAGATATTGCAAATGCTTCAGGTTTAAAGAGTTTTGTTTTGGAGTTTTCAAAAGCGAAATGTATTTCTAAAATAATTTTCATCGATTTTCCTCAACTTTTATATATTTTAAAACCCTTCCCTTAAATTTCAGCCTTGAAACTGTAACAGTAAACTGAGAAAATTTTAAATTGTAAAGGAGTACGCGTGTTCCGTTCTGAATTTTTTCTATTTTAATCGAAATATTAAAACCAATTTTTAAAATCACGCGCATTTAGCCATGGATAAAATACTAGGGCTGTATGATCCAAAACTAGAAAGAGAAAGACCAAAATACGAGGTAGGCTACATTGCCTGATACGGCACCATATTTATCAAATTAAAAGCTTATTTCTGAGCTTCTGGCGTTTCTTTTCAATCCGATAGACATCTGCTTCGTTGTTGAAAGGACAGTTACTCTACTGTTTATGGTTGTTGTAACTAGATCGTGCAAATTTATTTTGCAAATGAGTACTCAAAAAGTCATGAGTTATAACCTAATTAGTTTGCTTTTTTGTATGTTAAATTTAAAATGTTGTATGAATAAAAAAGAAATTAAATGGTTAAAGGAGTTGGCAACGTTCTATGTAAGCTAATTATCTTGATGCATTTAATTGATGTTATATAAGTCATAGGCCTACTAAAGGTTTTCCATCCATCATAGTCTGCATTTTTTTTAAAAACCTTTCGTTTAAAGTAGAATCATGAATTAATTAATATCATTAATCCATGGTAAAATTACACATAACAATTAACACGGGGCTTTATACAGTTTTGGCATGCCTAATGAAAATCTGAAGCTCCACACAAGTCGAGTAAGCGCTGGTAGTAAAAAAGTGACTTAAGAGTTACAATAAAACATCCATGTTGCTTTCTAGAAAGGACTATTAGAATTTATTGTTATTGGAAGAAAAACCACGAATTAACTTTTCTAAGCCAAAGGGACACACGGCACTCTTTGCACTTGCAGGCTCTCTCTATAGGAAGAGAATGTAATCTGTTGATCGTGAAAATAGAAGTTATAGTTACATCCAAATTTTCTCTGTTAACTTGAACACAGTCTTGATTAAATTTATTGTAAATCTCTTTTATTTATGACTTTTTTCTAGGTTAGATTCTGTTATATATGTATATATAGAAGTTAAATGCTGTCATTTTACACGTACCACTTTACAATTTAAAATTTTACTGTTACAGTTTCAAGGCTCAAATTTAAGGTAAGGGTTTTAAAATATATAAAAGGTGAGGAAAATCGATAAAAATTATTTTAGAAATATATTTCGCTTTTGAAAATTCCAAAAACAAAACTCTTAAACCCATAACATTTGCAATATCTGCACCTTTATAGATCTCAAATTATCCCCCTTAATTCAACCTTTCAACTGCTTTGATTAAAGCATTTTTTATTTAATAGCTGTCCCTTTTCTCTGCCTTACAGGGCATATTTTGCCTAAAATTTATATTTGTAAAAGAAAGCCAGAAGTTTTTAATTTTAATAGAACAGATCAGTACTTTGCTGTAGGATATTGTGCTATATTATTGAATGTAATAAACGGTTTTCAAAACAGTTTTAAATGAATTATACTCAACTTAACGTATATTGTTTAATGTCAAATTGACTTTTATTTGTCCATTAGGGTTTAGATAACAAGCTATAGGTGTTAAACTGGCTCTAGTGAGCATGTTAAATACGCTAATTTTGTCAGACTAGTTAAAAAAGTGATTGGAATATGTTGATTTGTTGATAATGTTGAAGCAGCTGCGAGAGCGTGAGTACCAGATAAAGACAAATCTCTGAGAAAACTGATCTTGATTTCCAAGTGGAATATTTTATTGTGCGAAACTTTTCATTTTACAACCCGACTAAAAAAGACCCAGCGTTAGATAATCTGGAATCAGCAATTGTAGAATTTCACAGATTGAATCCTCGGAATGTAATTGCTTATTTTTGCATAAGGTCATTAATATTGAAATTGAAAGACAAAGCTACTTGGATAGGTTTTTTTAAAAAGACAATATTTTGACTTTTACATTTTGTATTTATAGTACTCGAGGGGTAAGACACTCTGCGAAATTGGTGTACACTGCCGTACCTTTGACAGTGCGAAATGGAACTCGCGAACTCTTGAAAATATGTACAGTGCTAAATGCACGAACTCGGTGTACAGATTATCTGAGACAGTCTTACCCCTCGATAGTACTTTGGTATTTGAACTCAATGTGATTATGTAATATCAAAACTGAACAAGGGAAAGCGTTGTTACAGATCAGTTTCCTAATGTAATATTGATAAAAAATAGATAATGCATACCCTTGTAAGAACGCCTAACTAATAATTACCATTTATGTACAATAGTTTATTTGGAGAACAATGATGCGGTAAAAAGGTTTTAAAAATAAATTATCCAAGATACAAGCAGGCCAGTTAAATATTTCTTAAACCCACATCTCTACTGATCAAGTGTTTATCTTTCCCGTAGCCCATGAGATATGTCATACTAATTTTTATCTTTGAGGCACCAATTTCCAAATTTTATTAAACGGTAAAGCCCTTAATAGTTGACAATAGTTAACAATGATTAAAATACTTAATAATAATAATTGATACTTTATAATTAATTTACTGGGAATTTGTGATACGGCCGCTCTTACCGTGTCACATTCAAGCTAACGTATGCATAAATTTTTAAAAGTTAAATAAAATTAATAATAAAAAGATTATGGTTATTTTAATATACACATTATTAAAAGCAGCTCAACCAAATTAACCATTAACTTTAATAAAAATGTTTAGTAATAATAGTAAGTACTGTGATAGCTTACATGAAATATGATAAACTAATTGATCCAGAATGATTATATAAGAAAGTTGTATAATTTAGCTATTATCGTATACGTACATGGGTAAAAGGCTTAAATTTTTAAATGTTGATTAATGATAACAATTAATTTAAACAAGATCATGATTATTTTAATTTTTTTATTAATTTTCTATACATAATTAAATGCACCACAAACAAATTTATTTCCTAGTTTCAACGAAAGTTTTTAAACGCGATAGCTTCTCAACCGTTGGTTGTAGAGGGATAATTTTTCCACTTTCTAAATATGAATCAACCATTGTGAATTCAAAAACGCGCGAGTCAGTGCCGTAGAACCAATATTTAAAAAGTTGTCAAAAATTAGTTTTGACGGTACCCGCCAAAACTATTAGTTTTTGGCAGACGAAACCGATAAATAACGAAAGATATTGGAAATTTAATAATAAATGCAATTGGCTTCATGGATCTATCTATTATAGTTTTCTAGCATAATTAAAAAGAGGGCAAATATTTCACCTGCCAAAGACTTTTTAAACAGTGTACTATAACAATGCACAATTGAATTTAACCCTTTTTAAAGTACAAGTTTATCAGTTGAATATAATACGAAGCAAATTTTAATGAAATAAATATATACAGAGGGTATTGGTAATTTTATCGCTTACGAAATTCTAAAGCCACACCTTTAACGCTCATTTTATTTCCACACTTGCCCTTTATGAAGATACCGTAGAATAGCTATTTTCGACATCTAGTAGTGGACGACTCGTAGACTTCCAATTGACGTTGTGACACATACCGCATGAAAAAGACCAATGCCGTCCAATTTCCAATATCATATTTTGACTCGCAAACCCAGGAAACCAATGACTGTATTTGGAATCGTAGATATTCAAATATCCACACCAAATTTATTAACAAGAAGAAAAAACCTTAACATCAACAAAGCACAACGAGCCACTTGACTAAAAGCAAGCTCGAATTTCAATAAACGTCAGATAAACGCCTTCGCTGTATTCCAACTATTTTTAAGACGATTGGAAAACCCGTAAATAAATAACACAGGGCTACAGGCTCTACCCTTTAACCCTCTTATCTCTGCTGACTGCGCTAAACAAGTTCACAAAAATTAACAAACAAAGTTCAATAAAAAAAATATTCATCCGTTTAGTAAAAAAACCCGCCTTATCATAATGGTTCCTTTACTTCAATATTTTCCTTAAGCAAGTCAATGGCTCGGCGGCGAACTATCCGCATGGTAACAATGCGACCGGAGTTCAATTCCTGATCACGATCAAATATTACATTAAAATACTTAATTAAATATAAGATTAATATAATTTATAAAAATTTAAATAAATATAAGATTATGAATTTATAAATATTTAGTTAAATAGACGAATAATATAATTTATAAATATTTAATTAAATATTTAATTAAATATACGATTAATATAATTTATAAATATTTAATTAAATATAAGATTAATGTAATTTATAGATATTTAATTAAATATAAGATTAATATAATTTATAAATATTTTATTAAATATAAGATTAATATAATTTATAAATATTTAATTAAATATAAGATTAATTTAATTTATAAATATTTAATTAAATATTAGAATAATATAATTTATAAATATTTAATTAAATATAAGATTAATATAATTTATAAATATTTTATTAAATATAAGATTAATATAATTTATAAATATTTTATTAAATATAAGATTAATATAATTTATAAATATTTAATTAAATATAAGATTAATATAATTTATAAATATTTTATTAAATATAAGATTAATATAATTTATAAATATTTTATTAAATATAAGATTAATATAATTTATAAATATTTTATTAAATATAAGATTAATATAATTTATAAATATTTTATTAAATATAAGATTAATATAATTTATAAATATTTAAAATAATGTAGAATAAATTATAGTACCTAACGTTATAACTTCGTAAAGGACATTCACCAAAGCTGTTTTTTAGAAAAACACCGTAGCTTAACAAGCGTCGGTGGCTCAGTGATTAGAGTAAATCTCTTGCACGCAGCAGACCTGGGTTCGATTCCCGGCCGGAGCCAATAAATTGCCAATTTATACTAAGACGAATACCGTGAACAATTGGTGTAAACCCTGCCATTGGACGTTGAGAGGTTGCATAACACTCAGCATTCGGTCCATCCCAAAAGTCAATAAGAAGAAGTTGAAGAGATAACGCCCGTACAAACACAACAGACTCAACCACCACAACATAATCTAAGGTTTTGCGCTGCTTCTCCATAGTAAATGGCAACTATCTCGGTACGCTCAGCTACTGAATAACGAGGCATTGTTCGAAATATTATCAAACACTGATAATAATCTCCCAAAGTTTTCCTTTAAATACCCAATGCATGTTTAGGATTGACCTATAGCCTCGTGTTTTTTAAATCCGGTCGTTTTTTTAACCAAAGTTTCAACTGGATTAGGTAATTCGGTTTCAATTATCGTTTCAAACAATCGTAATTTGGCTTCACCAACTTGTAAATTTTTCAAGCTCGAATTTTCACTGATAAATAAGTTGTTTTTCGTCGAGTGAACAATTTTTAAGGGTTTTCGATGACGGCCTACAACTTTATAATAGAAATTTTTTATCTCGCACCTAGTGGTCGAAAAATAATTTTTCAAAATTGGTGAAAAACAATACCGAAAACGCTCAAATTTCTCAAACTGATGTCCCCCGGTATAGAGAATTGACCTTCCAAATTTGAAATCGGTACTATAAATAGTTTTTGAAAAAAAAAACCACTTTTCCGAGCAAAAAAAAGACCCTGTATATCCCCATTATATTATAAAAACGTAGAAGTCGTTACTTACACGAAAATAATTTAAAGACAGAAATAAACTTTGGCCAGTAAAAACTTTATATAGTCAGGATCGGATTTTGCGGAATGAGTGAAATTTTAAAAACCCCACTGATATATTATAAAAACATAAAAGTTCCCACTTATACGATAATAATTTTACATACAAATGTTATCTAGCTAAGAAAACCTTGATTGAAATTAGATGGGCTTCAACGGAATTATTGAAAGCCCGCCCAAAAACAATAACGTATGACTAGAAGTAATAAATAAGTGTGCCACTTAATATATTTTATGGCAGGAAGTAACCAATAATTGTGCCAATAACAAAATATGACCGGAAGTATTAAATGAGTGTGACATATTTTTTTAATTCTAACAAAAATGATGAATAGTAATAAAGAAGTGTGATACTAACAAAATACGACTATAAATCATAAAAAAGTGTTACACTATTTTTTTTTAAATTCTGTAAATTATGACAAGTAATAAATATGTTTGAAACTTTATGAAACAATGTAAGACTAGAAGTAACTGAAGTGTTACACTTAGTCGTACAATATATGACAAGAAGTAACTAATAAGTGTGCCACTCGAAACAACGTATGACCAGAATTAACAAATAAGACTGACACTTTTTTTATATGACCAGAAGTAATAAATTAGTAACGAAAATTTGAACCTTGGCCGTTTTTGAGAAATACCTTTCTCTTAATTATTTCGACTGTACAGAGAGTAAAACTTGTTTTTTTCACGAGCTCCAAAATCAGTGAAAAATAGGTTTTTTCGACCGAACCAGATTTACTTTTAATTTTTCGATTATGCTCTACAAATATTCCGTTGTATTATTTTGTGTGACACCTACCGGTAAAAAAAATCCAAAGCCACGGAAAATCGTTCGATGTTTCTAAAATTTAGAAACCGAAGCCTTCCATAACTAAGAAATGTACCCTGAAAATGTCAGAACACTAGGATTAACACATTTTGAGAAAAAAAACCCTGATCGAGCAAATTGAGACACCCTGTATTTTTACCAACTGGATAGCCTGGCGGACTTACAACTAGTAGTGTTGTTAATGAAATAAGGTACTTCATCCGCTTTTCAGGTTAAATTGCTGAAAGGGATAAGGTAAACTCTTACCAAAATAAAAAAAGATGTCAAGGACATTTAAGTACACACAATCCGAATGTTTTAAGTACATTTTGCATATTATGAAAGGATTCCAAAACACTACCTACTCTGTACATTAACCTCATGGATGTGTTAATTATATCTTGCATATGAAATTAAATATCGAATAAATTTTTTAATGATTTTTAGAATCATTAGAACAAGTACTAAATCCTCCCGAACAGAAATCACGAATAATATTTAAATTATCCTGTACATTAACTATAATCAATATTTAAATCACTATGCACATTACACATTGATTACTTCTAACCATATTGTTTGAAATTAAAAGAAGAGTCACTGAATTATTACTTCTAGTAATATAATGTCACACTTATTTGTAAATTCTGGTCATACATTACTCCAAGAGTCACACTTATTAGTCCCTTCTGTTTATACATTTTTTCGTTAAGTGCCACACTTTGTAGTTACTCCCGGTCAGACGTTGTTGCGATAAGTGTCCAACTTGTTCAAAATTCTATTGGTATGTTGTTTGAACTTGAAAAAAAATATTACAATTATTTATTACTTCTGGTCATATAGTGTCACACTTATTTATTAATTCTGTTTATACGTTGTTTCGAGTGTCACACTTATTAATTACTTCTGGTCATACGTTGTTTCGAGTGTCATACTTATTAATTACTTCTGGTCATATCTGTCACACTTATTCATATCTTCTGGTCATATAATATTTCGATAAGTGTAACAATTTCTAGCTACATTGGGTCATACATTGTTTTAATAAGGTCAAACTTATTTTTAATTTATGGGCATATTTTGTTAGAATTTCAAAAAACATTTTAAGTCCGACTTATTTTTTCTTCTGGTCATATAGTGTCACACTTATTTGTTAATTCGATCATTCGAGTAACGCATTTATTAGTTACTTCTGGTCATACATTGTTTCGATAGTGTCAAACTTATTTATTACTTCTGGTCATATTTTATAGATTTTTAAAATCATTCATGTCACACTTATTTATTACTTCTGGTCATATTTTGTAGAATTTTTAAAATCATTCATGTAACTCTTATTTATTACTTCTGGTCATATTTTATAGAATTTTAAAAATAATTCATGTCACACTTATTTATTACTTCTGGTCATATTTTGATAGTATCACACTTATTTAATACTTTCTGGTATCGGCTGCTACACTTATATGCTTAATATATATTAAAATATGTAATTTTAGTTCCCCTGTTACGGTTAATTTTCCATTTTTATTTTTAATTGTTCAGATCTAAAACCAAATCAAAACACCTAGTGATAGGCCCGGAGTAATAATAACGCTTTAAACATTTTTATTTAATTATTTTGTAATGTGCTCTAATTTTATTTTGGTAACATAGTTTACCTTATCCCATTTATCAAATTAAAGTGAAAACTGGATAAAGTAGCTTATTTCATAGACCAAACAACTAGTTGGATGAGATTCATAATTTGAGACGCTATTTAAATTTTGTCAATGAAATATATCTAACCCACAAGCCTAAAACACTTTTCGCGCGTTTTCCCAGGTCATTGTAACCCTTCAGGTTCATTTTCCCCCGCATACATAATTTTTTTTATTTTTCTGTGTTTTATTTACTTTTGTTATTACATTTTCCCCGGCACTATTGACCCTCTATATTGACAGTTATTGTTAAGTATTCTTTAAGCCCCCTACATCAAACATCTTAGAATTTTGAGCCCTATTTCATAAAACTAATCATAGTGTTAAATATAAATTAAAATTAATGATAAATTTAAACCTTACATATAAATTAAATATAGTTTATAAATCTGATAGAACTCAATGAACCCCCACTATAAAATACAAAATTGAGAGAATTAATTAAACAGGGTACTTAATATAAATTAAAAACTAAATCCCTGCCTTCAGCAATTTTAAAATTAAGATCCCTTGGCATCTCGAGATAATTGGTGTCTTTTTCCTCATTTTTATTACCGTGTTACAATACTCTCGGAACCGACCCCACCCAAGGTTTTCTCAGACTCTTTGCCGAACTAAACCAGTAATATTCCCTCAACTCACAGCGTTCCCATGGAACCTTTGTCATGCTAGTGGTCCTGTAGCACGTTTTCCAAGGCCAGGTCATAGGTCAAAAGTGTGCCTGGACATTTTTGCTTGACAACAAAATAAATATAACCTCGTGATTTCCTGGCACCTTCTCCCCCACAAACACTGAGACCCCCGCAATCACACGGAACCAACCCCGAGGGACCTTGTGTAAGTCAGACAACGTCATACGTCCCATGACAGGACAAGAGTCTTGGGTGCACCAATGACCCAAATAAATTGGAAGGTCACCAATTACTTTTTATTTTCAACTCCGCCCTAAAATCCCCGGAACAAAACCCAGAGACAGAGCCCCAAAAAGAGAGAACTGGACAGAACTCTGCTTTTGGGAGAACTCAACTTGTACCAGGAAGGAAGTCCGCCTTCATTACCGGGAGAACTCTGTATCCCGGGCGACGAGAGAAAGACCATGTCGAGATAAATATAGAATAATGTGCGATGAAGTCGCGCTTAGATATTAATTAACCCTCATTGCAGCCCTCATGACCGAAACAACCCTAGATGACCTACATCCAGGAACTTCCGACCGGAAGAGTATAAGCCGAGCAGTGATGAATCCGGGAAGCATAATGCCCTCAACACCCTCAAATCACCTGTAGATCACCGAAAATCTAGACGTTCCGAGAGAAGAAAACCAGATGACCGAGACCGATTCCGTCGCCTAACCAGATGTTTTAGACTGGAACCCGAAGTACCTACGCTGCTTGTAAGAAGTTCGTCGTCGTCATCCGGACATCCCTACCGTAATCCGGCTCGTTAGTTACCGTAATCCAGGCATCCGTGCCGTAAGCGAGACGAACGGACAGTTTGGAACTGTCATCGCGAAACAAGAAGTCCCCCGTCGAGTTCCTCCAAGAAAACGCGTGGGCGTGGGTATTGCGTAATTCGGAACCCCGTAATCCGGAAGCTCTCGTAACTTGGAATCCCGTAAATCGAAGAGCAGCCACGAATCAAGTGATCAGTAGAAATTTATCTTAACCCCGCCCCCCCTTGTAGAGTACCAAGGGTCGAAATACGAAATGGCCGGTGAAAACGTAGATAATTATTTTTGGAAAGAAGGCTTAATCCCTCGCTATTTTTCGAGAAAAGGGTTTAAAACAGCCCCCCTCGAGGTTGAGAGTTCATTCTGCTTCTTGAATTTATGCAGTTTGGACTATATTTTTTCGTTCGCATTGTACCATCGTTGTAGCCATTTTTGTTTTTTTTTAACATTGCCATTGTTTAATTGTCGAATCTCAAATTGTAGAATCTTAATTGTAGTGGTTATTATTTAGTGTAAGTGTACATGAAAAAGCTAAAAGAACCATTGTAGAGATGGCCTAAACATCACGAATGTCAAATAAAAGTATTGCCTCAGTGCCGAATTAAACCTTTCTAGGGGAATAGGCCCTTAATTTAATGTAGTTACGACAGTGGCGTAACTAAGGACCCGTAGCCCCGGCGACTGCGGCGGGCATAACCTTTTCAAAAACAAGGGTGCCTTTTCCTTTGAAAAATTACTATTTTATGACCTTTTCCAAAACTTTACTACTGCTTCTTAACAAATAAAAAAGTTTTTTTTTCATAAAGGTCAAGGGGCGGGTCACTTCCTTGATTAACGACGCACCCCTACAAAGATTAAATCCAAAATAACCGTGATTATTTTGCTTAAATTTGATTTAATCACGATTATGTTGATTACATCACTTTAAATCATGTTTAGTATGTTTAAATCTGATTTAATCATGTTTAAATGATTAAATCGGATAATTGTTTTTATAAGTAGGGTCTTTTACATTCTTTATAATGTATAAGTGGTGTTATATACACACCATTTTGGACTGTTTGCCAAAATAATAAATAATTATTATTTTATTGTCTTTTTAATTAGTTAAGCAATAAATTTTTTTTTTATGAAATTCATCTTAGCTCATCAATTTAAAATTTACAAATGGAAACCTCAATAGTCTTTTCAACGTAGTTGCAGAGACTTTAGAAATTCACACATTCCGTTAAAAGCTATTTAATTTCAATAATGTTTATCTTAGCTAAAGGTCATTTGTGTGTAAGATAAAAACAAGTTGGCAAGCCAAAATATACCTATCCTCGGAAAAATTGTCCCTAGCGGTATTAATTTCTCGAGATGACCCTTAAATATAGATCTCAGAGTTATTTACTAAAAACGTAATCCAGATTCAATCCCGCCCGGTATAAAATTTTAATTATAATTAAAATGATTGAGACGAAACAACCGAGTATAATTTATTCAGAATATTATAAATTAAGTAGTTACAACAGTGAGTTAGACGTACTGAAACAATGCACAATTGAATTTAACCCTATTTACAGAACAAGTTAATCAGTTAAATATAATACGAAGCTAATTATAATGAAAGAAATATCTACAGAGGGTATTTGTATTTTTCTCGCTTACGAAATACTTGCCGCATCTTTAAGGCTCATTTTATTTCAAATTAAACATCTTAATCAGTCGAGAAAACGTTTAAAATAAATTACGAAGTAATGACGACCCAGTTAAGAACCAGACCAACATAAGTGTAAGCGCACGATGAATACAACTCGATAGAAATAAACGACTGAAAAAACGAAATAAATTACAAATAAAACGAAAGATATTTAAAATTATAAAAACTCATCCTAATAAAACGTGAAAATACCCTCCACGTCACGCACATTCGAAATACGCAGAAGTAACGTTATACTATATCCAGTTTAAAATATTAGAGTATCAAAAATAAAAATAACGAATAGAAAAATACACAATAACAACCTAATCAATCAGACTTCAGAAACAAAACTCATAGAAAAATATTATAACGCAGTCAAGCAATCAGACTTCAGAATCAAAACTCATAGAAAAATATTATAACGCAGTCAAGCAATACATAAGTTCAAATACTTAGAAATCAAGCAATAAAAAATATAATATCAAGAAGCGCAACACCTTACCATTCACAAATACGATTTTTCACGTTATTGTAATGAACTTAGTCCCCTCGGAGAGGTAAAAATTATAAGTAGGGATTTTAACTTTCTTTATAATGCATAAGTGAGGATATAGACACACCTTTTTGGGCTGTTTGCCCAAATGTTATATAAATATTGTTTTGTTGTATTTTTAATTAGTTTAACGTTTAAAAACAATTTTTGATTAAATTCATTTTAATTCACTAATTTAAAATTTACAAATGGGGACTTTAAATGACTTTTCAACGTGTTTCCGGGGACTTTTAGAAATTCACACATTCTGTAGAAACCGATATCTACTCCTCAAAGGTTTCTAAGCTAGAGCTCATTTGTGTGTAAGAATTACTTTTTTAGAAGTAGGGTCTTTTGCATTCTTTATAATGTATAAGTGGGTAAATAGACTTACCATTTTGGGCTATTTGCCAAAATGTTATATAATTAATGTTTGGTTGTCTTTTTAATTAGCTTAACGTGTAATTACATTTTTGTGATTAAATTCACTAATTTAAAATTAACAAATGGGGATCTTAAAAAACCGGGGACTTCCCAGCAAACACAAAAACGTCCTTTGGACATCCGATAGACGTCACACTCGGATGTTGCCTTCGTCCGTAGGACATCCCAAAATCCGGGGTTGACGTCGGTTGGACGTTAAAGGACGTCCAAATGTCCGGTTTGTCTATAACCGTAGTACGTCCCGGGGACGAGTTTTCGGACGTCCAACGGCGATTACGGCGGTCGTCCCCTGGATGTCTTTCTATAAAACTTAGATATGTCTTTGGGCCTTTAATTTGGTTCAATCATGGCTCAATAGGGATGAAACTAGGACGTTCATTGTATATCGTATTCTGAACAAATAATTTAAAAAGCCAAACTTGATATTAAAATTTTATTCAAAGCATTAAAATACAAGATAATGGAAAAAATCCAGCAACAAGTGTACAATTTGATTGTAATAACACGAACTCTGCATAAAAATTAAGAATTAGCAAAATAAAACTAAGCCATTTAATACTATTCCTTAAAAAAATTAAGACTATCGGATGAAAAATGTACTCTAGAAATTGCTGTTTCTCGAAGCTTAATTTTAATATCTATCCAAATCTTACTTTTGGAATTACTATTTAACTATATAAAATACCACAGTATAAAATAAAGCTTTAGGCAAACCGTTCAGTGAGAGTTATGAATAATAAACATAAAAAGTTAAATTGAAACATGTACAGGTCCAAAATTAACTTTAAAAACAGCGAAACTTCCCTAACTTTCGGAGAATTCAACGCAAATCTTACACTTTCGGAGAATACACACAAAATCTTACTTTTGGACATACAAATTCACTTAACTATTCACGGAACACATTTGAGCTATAAGTCCACCATTCAGTGAGAGTGAATATGAATACTCCATAAAGGTAACGAGTCAAAATAGACTTTGATCAAACATATTTTCTTCCTACCTCTGTAAAAGACACATTAAAAAAATCGAATTGAAATCATTAAAAAAATCAAACCGTTTTTTTAATAAAATACTTACTCGTATGATATATTATCAGCGATACTAGAGATTACTATGTTATAATCTTTAACGTTTATGTAGAACGCATTATGGACTTTATGGTGACCGATTCCAAACTATCGAGTAATGGCGTCGTACAAAAAAAACTACAAACTGGGCTACCAGATATTTTAAAGGACTTTAGAGCGGCCAACTTAGATCAGCTTTTTCGCAGTAATTGGCTGTGATTGTAGAAATAATTCATCAAATGAAAATAATGGAAATAAAAATTAAGAAAATAATAATATAAAAAAATATAAAAATTAAGAACAGATAAAATTAATTAAATAATTAAGTAGTTTTGATTTAAAACGTAATTTCATTAATTCACGTTAAATAAACTCGTAAATTTAAATAGTAATATTCATAATAAAATTAATATTTTGTGGTTCATTAATCATTATCAGCTCAAATACAAATACAGGGGAAACAAATTAAAATTAATTGCTGATAAACGCGCCTCTATAGATAGCATTGATAGACGAAACATTTCGGACGAATAATGGAGATCCATGCGACGTCGATTGGGCTTAATATCGGATGGCGCGAAATTGGTACTACGAGGACTAAAACGGGACGTCCGTTATTCGACCCGTAGGACGAATTTTGGACGGGACCAAGCTGGGCTCTATGGACCATGCTGGGACGTCCCAGTGACTATTTTTGTTTGCTGGGTTTTAGAAATTCACACATTCCGTAGAATCCGATCTCTACTCCTCAAAGGTTTCTTAGCTAGAGCTCATTTGTGTATAAGTAGGGTATTTTACATCCTTTATAATGTATAAGTGGTGTTATATACACACACCATTTTGGGTTGTTTGTCAAAATAATATATAATTATTGTTTTGTTGTCTTTTTAATTAGTTTCACATTTAATAACCTTTTTTATGAATTTCATCTTAGCTCACGATTTTAAAATTTACAAATGGGTACCCCAATAGTCTTTACAACGTAGTTCTTGAGACTTTTAAAAACTCACACCTTCCATTGAAACCAACCTCCATTCCTAATAAATCCTCGTTCATTTGTGTGTAAGAATTATACTTTTTATAAGTTGGGACTTTAACATTCTTTTTAATGTATACGTGGGGACATATTCAAACACACTATTTTGAGCTGTTTGCCAATATGATATATAATTATTGTTTTGTTGTCTTTTTATTAAGTTTGGTTTATGATTAGTATTTTATGAATAATTTCATCTTTATTCACAAATTTTCAAAGTGGGAACTTCAATGATATTTTTAATGGATTACTGGGGATCACACTGTTTAATGTATATGCGGGGACCTAAATATATCGCCATCTATCAGTCGAAATTGTAATTTAAATGGATTTTTTGGTCCACAGATGTTCGTCCAGGAGAAGACATTGAAATTTTTGGGGATATCTTGGGTTATCAGTCCATTTTTACTACTGGCGCCATCTATTGATAGTGTGTTAATTTCCAAAATCTCCAGATCTATTATGAAAAGTTTGTATGGTTATCTGTGGGGACATTTCTTATAATTTAAATTTAAACTGTAGTTAGTCTAAAAACTTAAATTAAATAGTTTTTATCTCTGGGGACCTGAAAAAGTCCCCACATGTTGGTGGCTCAAAAGTCTGCGCACAGGCCCACTTGTCAATCGTATGCAGACCCATATATATACACATATATATAGTTTTATATACATATACATATACATATATACACATATACATATAAACAAATATACATATATATATACATATACATATATATACATATACATATACATATACATATACATATACATATATATATACATATTTTGAACGAATTAAGCTATTATACAACATCAGAAACACTACTGGATTTTAGTTTCCTCGCAATTTTTAGAATTGCATACATTTTACTTGTACATTGTGATTTTAAATTCTCAATATGTGCACCTAAATATAGTTTCGAGTCAAATAGAACTAATAAATCGTTAATTTTTTGCATGTGCTCAATTTCTGTTTCATTTATTGTATAGTTATAATTAACCTTAGCCTTATTTAGTGGAATACGATTATTTGTTCTCCATATATTTTCATTTTCCAAATCAATATTTAAAGTTTCACAGTCGTGTCGCGTTCTAATTGACCTAGAGAGCTTATTATCATCCGCTAAGGCACGAATATATTTTCCGCACTGACTGTTTTAAAAAGGTCATTTGTAAAAATTTTAAAAAGTAGGGCCCAGTCCTCACGCTTGTGGGACCCCAATATTTGCTACGTACGATATACCAGTTGTGGTGCCATTTACTTTGATTACGTTTACTCGGGCTGATAGATAACTTTTTATCTACTTTAATACATTTCCACCTAATCCATAACTTTCAAATTTCATTAGAAGAAATTTATGATCCATTCGATCAAAAGCTTTACTATAATCTAGAAATATGGTGTCAACCTGCCCTCTATTTAACACCTTTGGTACTACCTCATTCATAAATGTCATTAAATTAGTTAGTGTAGACCTTTGTTTACAGAAACCGTGTTGATTTGGAGCTAATAGGGGTTTGAACCATTTGTCAAGGTAGTTATGCATAATGATTTCGAATATTTTGGCAAATATCGGTATTAAAGATATTGGTCTATAGTTTTCAATTAAAGCTTTACAACCTTTTTTAAAGACGGGGACTATTGTACATATTTTCCATTGCATCGGGAATTTACTATTCCCGAGGGAAAGGTTGAATATGAATTCAAGAATTGGTTCAAAGATATCAGAGAATCCCTTGACCATTGAGTTGGGAATAAATATAGGTACAACTAAATATGGCTGGCGCGGGACCAATTTCGTTCAATTAGCTAGAGACTTTATCAACTTCATCGTTCTACCGTAGCGGCATCTGTCTCTAGTGCTGGCAACTATATTGCAATTGAATTTTTTGGCGAAACTAATGTGAAATTGAAATGTATGATTACTCGTAACAAATAAACCTTTGAAGTTGTTTAAAAATAATTTTAGTCTGTCAACACGATCCTTTTTGACTCAAGTTACGGTGAGTTAGCTAATAATTGTTTATTTTTAACCATATAAATTTACAAAATATAGATGGCGCTACAGCCTAATTATAAAGATTAATTTCGTACAGTCTTATCAGAACACGTCCCGCGTAACCATGGCAACCGAAACCGTTATTGTAATTCTAGCAGTATTATTCCCAATTCAATGCCCTTGACTATAGAAGCAGGTAGATTATCGTAGCCCGTCGATTTCTAGGGTTTAAGTTTTTTACCGCTTGATTTACATCGCCCTCTGTTATTTATAATGAAAAAAAAATGATTCACTGTGGTCGTTTAGGAATTCGAATGTATCCGTGTTATTTTCATTATTCGTAGTATTCGCCTGAATAGAGAAAATAATTTAAAAATTTTCAGCTATAGAGCTATGGATTCTGTTATTAGACTTCCATTATTTTCTAGTATTATGTTTGTATGACTTTTTTTAATCTTGTGTTGGCGTAGTTCCAAATTTTACTAGGGTTATTTTTAAGGTCTTCTCAATATTTACTAATATACAAATATATATATATATATATATATATATATATATATATATATATATATATATATATATATATATATATATATATATATATATAATAATAATAATAATAATAATAATAATAATAATAATAATAATAATAATAATAATAATAATAATAATATTTCATATTAAAATTTATTTCATTTGGTGTTACACTCATTTTCAATACATTGAATTAAGCGTATTTTGCTTTTGATAACATTTCTTATATTTTAAATCTCTTTTTGGTTTCTTCGTAACAAGTGAGTATTATTTCCATGAACCATGCAAAAGAGGACAAGCCAATTCCATAAAACCAAACCATTAATGCGAGTTTGAAAGATAAGATATTAAGCGCTGCAGCTTTTTCAATTGGTTTCTTCCAACTAATGTATTCTATGAGATAATCGTTTTCAAAATCGTAGTTTTTAAATGTTTCCGTTTCAAATGTCACCAGTGCACTTAAATGAAAATAAAGTAATGATAAATATTCTGGCTTTTGTCGTGATTGAATTTAAAAAAATTAATATCAAAATCTGACCAATATCTTAGATCACTTTTAAGACCTTAATTCTAAATTTTCATGAAAAATACAAATAAATTATACTTAAATATTATTATAAGCTATGAAATTAAGCTTAAGATTTGTTTGTAGGTTATGTAGTAATATTTAATTATTTTGTTTCTTATAAAGTTTTTATTACCCAAGTCCTAGGTTATCTCTAACCCTGCAGTCTGGAAAGGCACTTGCGTTGAAAGGCATCATTATTATATCGGATTTAATGGGATTTTTTGAGAAGTAAAGACCATTATGCTGCTTAAATATCTCCATGCTATTACCGAATTGTTGAAAGAAAAAGCTAAAAAAATGTTTTAAATAAAATTGTCCGATCATCAGTGAATATTTTTCTTGAAGTATCTTTAAATAGAAATCCACATCCAGAAAATCATAAACTTCGAAAAAATTTTTGTCGTTAAATTTTTTAATCCATTCGTCAATCATTGGATCAGATTTGGCCTGCAAAAAGTTTATAAAACATTCCTTTATTTATTTTAGTTTTTAAATGACCATATTCTAGCAATTAAGAGTAATCCATTTTATTTGCCACATGAATGTAATTACACTCCTTTTTATTTGTAAGATGTAAATTTTTAATTTTTGGCTCAATTAAAAAAATTAAAACAAATAAATATAAATAACTTTAGGTCCAAGACGGTAAAATTAATTTTTGAGCAAATATGTTTGAACAAAAGCAATTACCAAACCTTGCTCTATCGAAAATAAACTGGTGACGTTGTCGCTAGCAGTATGAGTTAAGTTTTATTATTACCGATATCCTTTTCCTAGTGTAAAGGAAAAAATGACAAGCATTGAAGATTTAATCTATTTTTTGAATGTGTATAATTTCCTTCATTTTAATTTTGTTAACTTAAATTCTCAATGTAATCATAAGGATATAAGTCTTTTAAGCCGTTAATCGCTTTATGAATAAAAGCTGTTATTAATAAATTTTTCCCGCGAAAACGGGTTTCTTTTAAACACTTAATTGATCAATACAATAAAATGCTTAAGACATGTTTAAAAACAATTAAAATATTGATTTTTTTGTGTGGATATAGTTATTAAAAGAAATACTCGACTTTTACACAATTAAAAATACTTTATTATAATAAAGAACTACCGGTTTCGACGTGTTCTCACGTCGTCGTCAGGTGCATAACTGATTCTTATTGTCGAGCCGCTTTGGATGAAACCACGTGTTTAGCAAAATTAAAAATTAAAAATTAATTAAAAGATATATATTAGATATTGTTTAGCGATGACCGAATTCGGGCCATCTTCTTTGTTTATGCATAAATTATGTGTTTTTTTTTTCAATTTTCTCTATCTCTATTGATTCGCGAATATTAAGTTCAGTTGCATTTTTTATATCCGCTAGTAATTTTACATTATCAAAGTCATAGTGTCCACCACATTGGGTAAAATGGGAATGTACCGCTTTGTGTTTTCTATTCAATCGCATATCTGCTCTGTGTTGGTTTACTCTGACTCCCAAACTGCGTTTGGTTTGCCCCACGTATCTCATCGGACATTTTTGACACTGGATTTCATAAACCCCGCTCTTTTGATAGGTCTCGATTTTATCGTTCCAACTAGGTAATTTTTGCTCGATTTTGTTGATCGGTTTGAAAATAGGAACGAAACCCCAATTAGATAATACATTGCCGATTTTTTTGGGAAATATGACAGAACGGTAACACGATACATGGTTTGTCTTTTATATCAAATTTTAATTTAGTGTTGTTCAAAGTTATTTTTCTATTTTTAAGTTTCTCGATTAGACGAGTTATTTTCTCCAATGTATTTTCTAATTGGGGTTTCGTTCCTATTTTCAAACCGATCAACAAAATCGAGCAAAAATTACCTAGTCTGAAGGATAAAATCGAGACCTATCAAAAGAGCGGGGTTTATGAAACCCAGTGACAAAAATGTCCGATGAGATACGTGGGGCAAACCAAACGCAGTTTGGGAGTCAGAGTAAACGAACACAGAGCAGATATGCGATTGAATAGAAAACACAAAGCGATACATTCCATTTAACCCAATGTGGTGGACACTATGACTTTGATAATGTAAAATTACTAGCTGATATAAAAAATGTAACTGAACTTAATATTCGCGAATCAATAGAGATAGATAAAATTAAAAAAAAAACATAATTTATGCATAAACAAAGAAGATGGCCCGAATTCGGTCATCGCTAAACAATATCTAATATATATCTATTAATCTAGAAAGCGTTTTTGCTTGTGTATAATAACGGCGAAATTATTTGAAAAAACTACTATTACACAATAAAATGTTTTTATTTTTACGCACGACATGTTTCGACACGCGCTCGCGTCATCATCAGGTGCTTAAATGATTTTTATACACGAGCCATCGAGCTGCCACTAAAACACGAGATAATATTCTTAGCATATAAAATCTAAATAATTTTTAACAAAGAAAGAACTCGGGACTTCCTCCCTATTAATCGCTAAATTATGTTTCCTTAGTTTCTCGATTTTTAACGACTCGCGAATATTTAATTCCGTTGGAGTTTTAATTTCTGCTAAAAGTTCTACCTTGTTGAAATCGTAGCTACCTTTACATTCTTCGACGTGAGCGTAGATTGCTTTATGGCTTCTCTTCAGACGAACGTCGGCTTTGTGTTCTTTCACTCTGAATTTCAAATTTCGTTTTGTTTGACCAACATACGCCATTTTGCAACTACATTGAATTCTGTAAATTCCACTTTTTTGATCAGGTTCTAATTTATCTTTTCGCGAAGGTAGACACTTTTCTATTTTCATGTAGGGAGTGAAGATCGGAACGCAATCAACATTGGAAAAATAGTTTCCAATTTTTTGAGTTAAATTGCAATAAGGTAACAACACCCAGGGTTTTTTCTTTAGATCAGGTTCTAGTTTGGTTCCGTTCAGAGTTTGTTTATTGCTCGTTATTTTGTCAATCAAGCGATTTATTTTGGTCAGAGTAAAACCCCTACCTAACGCCACTTGTCGGAT
The DNA here is from genome assembly GCF_980474605.1 of Leiobunum rupestre. Lineage (NCBI taxonomy): Eukaryota > Metazoa > Arthropoda > Arachnida > Opiliones > Sclerosomatidae > Leiobunum > Leiobunum rupestre. The sequence goes on along the minus strand of NC_143390.1, from coordinate 61,206,436 downwards.
AAAATTTAGCTCATCATTAAGTAGAGTCGAATTGCTACAAATTTCAAAAGCCCTGTCCACAAACGAAGAGAAAGCCGAATATTTCTGCGATTCCGCGTGCGCGGAAAGTGCGTGTGGCGGGGTTACCACTGAGAACGGTTTTCGGTACACTTTTGTCTGGTAAACATCATCGGCTCTTGATATTAAAACGTCCAGAAAGGGTATTTGATTATTATGTTCAATTTCGACTGTGAATTGAATTTTTTCGTGTATTCCATTGAGATAGCCTAAAAACACTGTTAGGTTATCTATACCGTTCGTCCATTTTGCAAGTATGTCGTCCACATATCGTTTCCAAAAATCTATTCGAAAAGGAGAGTTTTCTAAAGCCTTTTTCTCGAAGTCCACCATAAAGAGTTCGCATAGAAAAGGGGAGAGACTTGAACCCATGCTTAGACCTTCTTCTTGGGTGTAAAAATTATTGTTGGCCTTGAAGAAAGATTTATGTACACATAACTTAGTTAGCATTATGGTCTCCGCTATCTCAATGTCGTCATATTTTTCCTCCCGAAGTCGCCCCTCAAATACTTCGAGGGCCTCATTGATAGGAACATTCGTAAAGAGAGATGTTACGTCAAAGGAAACAAACAATTCGTTTTCTAGGACACTTGACTTTTTCAAAACTTCTACCCACCAAGGTTCTATCTTTCCCCGAAGATTCATAAAACTCCGTTAAAGTTCAGACCAATTATAAGCAATTTAAACACTTCCACTGCTGAACTGGCAAAATTTATAGTTACGAAATATGGATACCTAGTAGAAAAGAACAATCCCTCTAGAGTGAAAAACTCAGGCCAACTTATAGAAGTTTTGAAAAAGTCAAGTGTCCTAGAAAACGAATTGTTTGTTTCCTTTGACGTAACATCTCTCTTTACGAATGTTCCTATCAATGAGGCCCTAAAGAAAAAACCCTGGGTGTTGTTACCTTATTGCCCTTTAACTCAAAAAATTGGAAACTATTTTCCAATGTTGATTGCGTTCCGATCTTCACTCCCTACATGAAAATAGAAAAGTGTCTACCTTCGCGAAAAGATAAATTAGAACCTGATCAAAAAAGTGGAATTTACAGAATTCAATGTAGTTGCAAAATGGCGTATGTTGGTCAAACAAAACGAAATTTGAAATTCAGAGTGAAAGAACACAAAGCCGACGTTCGTCTGAAAAGAAGCCATAAAGCAATCTACTCTCACGTCGAATAATGTAAAGGTAGCTACGATTTCAACAAGGTAGAACTTTTAGCAGAAATTCAAACTCCAACGGAATTAAATATTCGCGAGTCGTTAGAAATCGAGAAACTAAGACTCCAACGGAATTAAATATTCGCGAGTCGTTAGAAATCGAGAAACTAAGGAAACATAATTTAGCGATTAATAGGGAGGAAGTCCCGAGTTCTTTCTTTGTTAAAAATTATTTAGATTGTATATGCTAAGAATATTGTCTCGTGTTTTTAGTGGCAGCTCGATGGCCTGTTTATAAAAATCATTTTGGCACCTGATGATGACGCGAGCGCGTGTCGAAACATGTCGTGCGTAAAAATAAAAACATTTTATTGTGTAATAGTAGTTTTTTTCAAATAATTTCGCCTAATATATATCTTATAATTAATTTTTAATTTTTAATTTTGCTAAACACGTGGTTTCATCCAAAGCGGCTCGACAATAAGAATCAGTTATGCCCCTGACGACGACGTGAGAACACGTCGAAACATGTAGTGCTTTATTATAATAAAGTATTTTTAATTGTGTAAAAGTCGAGTATTTCTTTAAATATCTATATACACAAGGAAAAACGCCAATTTCAATTTATTTGGATATAGTTATGTTAAAAAGTATTTGGATTCATTGAAGATTTGACTACGGTAGTTTAAGAAAATAATACGTACCAGCTAGTGTTGATGACTAGTTTAAAGTGTGCAGTACTGTTGAACATGCATCGTGTTATCATTAACGGCAACTTAACAAAATTCTACTTGTTTTACTTATGTTTTTAAAAATATAGGGATTTAAAGTATGGCAAGTCAATAGAAGATACTAATAAGCTCTTTATATATAAAGAAACCAATTCCAGTTCAAATCATGGATCAACAAATGTATTAACGGTACTTGTAACTTTCGTGTTCACAAGTAGAAATACACTCAATGTAACAAGAAGCATATTATGTAACAATACAAAAGCTAAATAGAAGAACCAATTAGTTTAACTCCTCCAAACAATAACACTTAAGATATAAAGCTACAATACGAAAATGATTTAAACCGCGTCATCAAGAATGTATTTATTTTATGTATACTTGTTAAAACGCTAAACGAAAGTAATGGCGCTTTTCTTTTGGTTGCTCCGAAACCGCTCTCAACTCCCTTTCGGATCAAAATAAAATGACGTGTGACGTCATCGATCCTTAAGAGAGCGGACGAGAGTACTTTTCCAACTTTTTTCGGATCAGTATTTTTGGCGCGCTTTTCCCAATGAGAAACAATTGTTTCTCCAACTTTCTTGTATAGAATTCAGACGCGTTTTATTAGGCCTAGAACGCTGTAAAAATGAGTCAAAATGTGATTTTCGGCAGAAATAGCACTACGGCCACCATGTCCTTTATTGTTTGGAAATCGAAAATTCTCCCTAAACCATAATTTTTTCTTATTAATGATTATCCTTAAAAATATGTTCCAAAAAATCTTCCTCCTCTGAACTTGTGATGAAGATTCTAATAATAACAAAATAATTCGTAAATCTTCTTCCCTGACCGTCGACATTTTCCACAAAACTTGCTCCGAATCCGTTGATCCGTCAACAGAGAGCAAGAAATAAGCCACTCTCTCGTGGAGCAACGTCTCAATGGTAAACGCGAATCTCTGCGGGATCTGCTCTCGAAAGCCCAATGGAACACGCAAGGACTTTCGGAGCACTCTGAGAGCAGAGAGAGCAGCCCAAAGAAAAACGCCATTAGTTACTTTCAAACTATTTTTTTGCCAAATAATATTATTTCATTTTGAATATAAATTAACATAAATTATGCTCTGCAATGAGCGTTAGTTTAATCATTTAATTTTTTTAAACTGTGCAATAAGGTTTAAAATATATTTCGTATTTCTTAAGTTATTATTAAAAATTTTGGATGAAATATTGATTTTTCCAATTTATTATTTATTGTTTTTTACTTCAAATAAATAAACAACTGTAGATATGACATTTTTGTATGAGCCTTAATCTGTTTTAAACAGGGGTTTTAAAAGAAATAATTTGGGGCATATTCAACTTATTATATATTTTATTGATTTGAATTTAATAACATAAATCTTTAAAGAAAGACACATTTAAACTTTTGAACGAAATCCATTTGAAACTCATTCCGATAACTGATTTTAGATCAAATATGAAATTAATTGGCCAATAAAATTTCATGGCTCTGTTAATAAATCCTTAAAAATGACGTAAGCGCTCTAGTAAAAGCGACCCGAGTAATCTTTAAAATAAAAATGTTTTGAATTAATTTACGTACGAGGTTCTGAAAATGCCTATAAACAAAGGCATCTTGCATTACGAGTGGTTTATATTTTGACTTCATAAGATCCAATAATTTATCAATGGTGATATATCTTTCATTGACTAATTCAGATTGCAGAAAGCAGTTCAAGACGGATACAAGATAGGTGACAGCAAATATCCACGATCCCAAGACGACACGGAATGGCAAACGTCGTGATATAAATTGAAAAGCTATAGAAAAACCAAATAATTTGAATACTATTTCTAAATTGATAATAAGACTAAGCTCAGTTAAAATTTTGATAACAACGGCAAGCAGACATATAATCGGTATTAAAACTGTAAGAATCGTTTTCAATATGTCTGACTTACCGATTTTCCTATTGTTTATTAGTTTAACGATTTTGTTTAATTATAAAAATTGTGTAGACAAAAAAGTGACACAAAACACCGTTTTTTATTCATTAAACGAAATGTATTATAATCAGTTAAATCTTTAGTAGGTTTCGATATTTTAAATGTCATTTATTTCGGTTGTACATGAGTTATTGATTTAAAAAAGAGATTTATACGTTCGAAGAATATTAGCGAAGTCAGGTCCCAAATGTTAAGGCAAAGCTGCTTCAGACGATATCGATGTGATTTTCCGAATTCTAATGATGAGTATAACATGGTGATTGAGATTATAAGAATACTGACACCCAAATAAACAGCTACCTGATTTGGAGATAAAATTATGGGAAATTTCACATTTCCCGTGATATTGAAAGATAATTTTCTGATTATATGACATTATAAGTTGTGAGATATTAACACAAAGGAAACTATTTACCTCAGAGTCCATTTGAAGAAATGACAAACTAACTGAAACATAACGTTCGGGCGATGAAGATGTAATATAGGTTTCGCTGGATGAATATACTCCGTAGGGGGTTATATTCATTGATTTCTCAAATATGGGCAGCTCACACGGAACCAAGATCATGTGGACTTCCTAAAATAAAATATATTTTTTAATCTGTCTAGAATTTCTTAACTGTCTTCATTTGAAGGTAGGTATAGCAAATTAATAAGTTGACGAACACATCAGAAAGTATATGATAATAACCAATTTGCCGATGTTTATCTATTACGCATAAAAAATCGTTACGCAAAATCTTCTTTAGTTGATTCCATCTTATCCCTTACGTACATGGCTGATGATGAAATTTAATTTTTAGGTTCAATTTCGAATTGATTGTTAAAATAGCAATCCCGTTTTTGATCTTTTGGATGAAATTACATTTCAAAATTTCAATCTAATTCTTCAGTTAATCGAAATTTTCATTTTGAAATAAGTCGTTTTCAAACCGGCTCTCACCTATATGTTGGCATTGTTACAGCTACGCATTCTTTTAAAGAGTACATTTCCAGCAATATTCAATTAATTTTCAAATAATGCTTCGATAACTTTAGTATTAGCCTAGCTGAATATTTCTATTTTATTATTTAGATTTATTAGTGGCCAGTAGATATATATATATGTATATTTCTAGATATTTACGCATTAAATATGTCATTTGACACAATGCATTCTTAACAAATCGATCTTTGGGCTTTGTTTTTTAAAAAATCATATTCAGATTGGAAATAGTAGGTTAAAACTATAATCTCTGTTAATAGACAATCATGATTGGTTCTTGGTAGAAACACCTTACTAAAGACCCCAATAACTCAACTAACAAGATAAAAAGGCATAAAGGTTAGTAAGTGCTCTTTAAAAATGTTAAGATTTTCTAAAATTTTTATTTGTTTAGTTTAAAGCTCGTCAAATAAAAATTATCTTAATTATTTAACCTTTAATCGCTGCAGGAGATATATTACCCCGATGAATTACGACCTATACATTTCAATGAAGAAAAAGTTTTATTAAATAGCTTACCTCTAGAGCTCTGAGTTCTTCGGGCGCTGATTCCGCGTATTTCGTAAGATAATCAGAGTCCAAATACTTGGTAATGAGACTATAAAAAATGAGACAAAATAATATCAAATGCTCGCTCGTTTTATTATCATCATTCTAGATATCTAAGAACCAATTTTACGAGGCTGTTCACCGCAATTCGAATTAAATGTTTTAAATTTATTTCACTTCTTGTACGAAAATTATTTAATTTAATGCGTTAATTGTTAAGCTTCCTTGATTGAAATTCCTTTGTACATTAAATAACTTAATTATCTGATAACGTAAGCGGGCTTCACTAGATAAGGTAACTGCCCAGAAGTTATATTAAATTAAAGTTAGTGACGTATCTTGTTAGTTATACTATCGCTTAAATGTTAGACAGAGAAATAGCTTCTAAAATACACTACCTGGAGTGAAAGTCGGTCTTGAACTAAAAAATGCTTATCTTAAAAATACACTTTAATCTTATATTTGAAAAAAAAAGCTATTATAAACATGGTGATCTTGACCTTAAGTATCATGATTTTCACTAGCGAAGATCGAGGAACTCTGATTTATAAGGATATATATCTCTTTTTACAAGGTGGAGATCGCTATAGAACTACGGTGTATCCATTTCTCCAAAGCCGATTTACGGAGCTGCGAAACCTGGTTAAAACTGTAGGGAAACCTGCGACAAACGCTTTTTAGGATTTCGAAATCCTACAAATCAGCCAGTTGCAGCTGTTTAGCCAGGTAATCACGATTCTATTTTGTTGCGCTTGAGTGGCAGCTAAGATAATGATGATACAATGTCCTTGCGTTATTGCTTGTTGTTCAGGAGTACGTCTTCGTTGCCGAGAAGTTTCAGATACGACCAATCCATAGGAGGTTTTGAAGGTGTTGCGATTACCATGCTGGAGTCTTCTAACATATTCTTAATTTTGACCGCTTGGTGAATTGGAAAACCTTAATCTTCTATTCTATCAATTTGAATAGCAAGGTAGAAGGTTAAATCTACGAGACAATCGGTTTCAATGTGACGATGCCGCTTTGTAAATAACGCGGTTATGGTACTTACATTCTGATTAGCAAGGAAGGTGGGGTGGCGCAGTGGATAGCACTTTCGCCTCGCAGTGAGAGGAGCCGCGTTCGATCCTAGCTTGTGGCACTGGGTGGAAACACGGAACAACTCCTTCTGCGTTGAGTTTGCAAGTTCTTTCCCCACTGGTTTAAGGGGTTTTCCCCCAAGCTCTTCGCCTTTGGTATTAGCTTAGGTGATTATTATATCCCCAACGTAGAATAAGATGTACGTCCAGGAGCATTTCTCTTCTTAACTGTAAAAACCTAGATAAGCTTTTCTCCTAGTTAAGCCTTCTTAAAGTATAATATCGCTTACCCACTTATTCCACGCCCTCGCACTTTTTAAAAACTTTGATGGTTTTTCCCAGCTTGTAGATTGTGTTCTTGGATATTCTGGACGATACCCGGTGGTTGATCCATGAATAGGTCTACTTATATAACGCCGTGCAGAAATTCTGTCTTGACATCCGAGTGCTTAATGACCGTCTTCATGGTTTTGGCAACGCCCACTAGGCTCCGGGCCGTTTCGTACTTCGCAACTGGAGCGTAGGTTTTTTCAAAGTCCTCAACATCCTTTGTGGACATTCTTAAGCAACCAGACCAGCTTTATATTTATACATTTCACCGTTATCATCAAAATTGACTTTGATTTACCATTAACCGCCAATTGATTTACGTCCTTGAGGCAATTTTTTAACTTTAACGTTCTCCTTTCTTCCAGAAAATCGATTTCTTCGTTAACGGCTGCTGTCCGTATAGCTTTCTCTTCACCGATTTAATTAGTAACTTCTTCAAACGAAGATGGTTCTCTACCGTGGTTGATTGATGCTTTTAAGCCAAGTTTCTTTGGGGGTACACCCTGATTGAGCCTTGTCGCGTACCTTAGAGTTGAAGGCTCTTAAACTTTTGGTGTCGCGGTTTCTTCTCTTTTTTAACTTCAAATTTTGGTTCTGAATAGGTTACTGAAACCAAAACGTCTTTCTTGAAATCGGTACCGCCCATTCCTTCATCGAACTTGTCGTTTCTTCGGAGATGAAGCTTTTATACACCAGATCATATCCGACAGGAATTCTTTCCTCAGCTTATTCGTCCCATGTAGCACGTTTTTCTTCGGCAATTTTGGAATTGAATCGACTTCCGAACACGCTGATATGTCATATTCATGACTTCAAACCAGTCCAGAAATCAAAAGGGGTCTTCTCTATGGCTCGACTTCGTAGCCGATTCTGGAGTAAGCACGCCGTCCGTACAGCTTCTTCCCAGCTTCAGTTGTGTAAACTAGCGTCAAGGAGCATGGTTTTTGTCATTTGGATTAAAGAACGGTTCTTTTTTGGCGAAACCGTTTTGATGGGCAGTGTACGGGACCTTTAATTCATGTAAGTGTCCTTCGATCTATAGATAGTGTACCAAGTCCTTCGACAAGTATTCTCTTCCGTTGTATGTTCCTATCTTCAATCGTTAAAGTTGAAATTTGTTATTTACGGCTACAACGTTATCTAAAATTTCTTCCAGATCTGAGTTTTTGTTTTTCATGAGATATACTTGCGTGTATTTTTAAAAATCGTCTGTAATGGTTACAAAGTATCGAATCACTGTCAATCAGCTCAAGTGGTTGTTAACTTCTGGTTGAAGAAAAAGGAAACGGAGTTTGTAATTTTTCTCTTGCACGTTGATATCGATTTATGATCATTCAAGTTGATTCATTCTGCCAGATCTTACGCGTAGAGAGTTTTTAATGCTTATGGATCACCATGTCACATTTTTCGGTGCCAAAGGTGCGAGGATTTATTGGTAGCAGCAGTGTTGACTTTGGCCATGCTTTCCATTTCGAGTCATATTATAGACCCGTCCATCCTGGCAGTGGTTACGACCAAGTCCCCTTCTTTGTTACTGCAGCAATACTTCTTGAAAAGGACACTCTCACTAGTTTTAGTGAGCTGATGGACGAACAGGATACTACCAACGAGTTTCGGAACGTAGGTGACATTGTTAACTTTAATGTTCTGAATGTCTTCCTCCGAAGCACTTAACAAAGGCTGAAGGTATTGAAAGTGTTGTTCTTATTATCTCGTCAGCTAGATTATCGTTCCTTAGACGTGTCCTCTTGAGTAATGCTTGGTTTGATGTCACGTGGCTAGATACCCCGGAGTCAACTAACCAAGCAATATCTGAAGCGCCGCTTGAAGCGATGAATGCACTGTATTACCTTTCTCCAGGTTTTGCGCTGCTGGTCGACCTTTCTGAGTATCATCGTTCAATTTTGTTTACTCTGGTACTCCTTGAATATCCTAACATCTTGTTTGAAGTGACCTGATTTATTTCAGAAGTGACAGGTTGGATCTACCCTCTTGCCACCAGTCCTGTTGTTGTAGTCGTTAATATTAAGAGCGGTTTCCGACTTCACTGCAAATGTATTTACCAAGTTCTCTTGCCGTCTAATGAATTGGTCTATTTAACTTATCTTTTATCATACTTCTGACAAATTCCAGGTAAAGTTTGATTTGAGGCCTGACCTACAATGCTGTTATGAGTGTATTGTACAAATCCGGTAAAATGCAGAGCAGTATCGCTTCTTGGTTGGAATTTTTAATAACATCTTTCGTACCATGTGGGCTTTTCAATATTTCCATCATAGTTGATATGTGTTTCTGCGTACCTTGATGCTTTTGCAACTCCTTTTTGAAGAATCATCTTAAAAAGAAAAACTTTCTGGTAATATTGGCTTGTTCGTTAAGCTTTTGAAGCAATAGCCACATATCACGGGCTCTGTCTTCATTTACGATGCTGATTATCGTCCACGGAAAGTGCTATTATTGATGGCGCTTGTGGTTCCTTCTTGTCCCAATCATCAGGAAAACTCTGAGTTCCATAAATTATAACTTTTCTAAATCCAGACTTATAAAAATTAGAATATTGTGGCAATGAAAAAATACATTTTTATTTCAACTGAAGAAAAGGCATTGAGGAACTGAAAACATTAGCCCAATATGCATCCATATTTATACTAACTACAAAACAGCTTTTTAGAGGTAAAACTAGATAGAGGAATATTCTAGATGACATTCATATTTGTAGGGCGCCATGTTAACAGTAATAAAGTTGTCAATATTTGTGATGTGTCCAACAAACAACACAGATCAATTAAACATTTCTTGAACGTAGCTAGCTAAAATATTTTTCTAGTGACAAAACAAGTTGTACTTACGGGCGTTTCTAAAGGGTCGTTAATAACTTCAAATTTCGAAGAACAGAGGTAACGTGTGGACCTGGTCTGAAATAGCTTACGTGTTCTTTAACATTTTTAAAAATGCTTTTAGCTAGGAATAAAATGTTACCTTTTTTCGAACTTATAAAAAACAAGCTCGAAAATATTTTTATTTTCTGATATGGTTACAATGAAATGAACGGATCGAAAGCAATCAAATTTCCGAAGTTAATTAATTAACGACGCCAACGAATGATCCAAAGCAATCAAATGCAATTGATTTCTGCAGAACAGGCAACAACAACAAATACTTAAACGAGACTTTGGACTTCCAGGCCCACACGCTTTCGAAACTGACGAGACAAACCCTTGTTAACCTGGCACTATCTCAGAGTGCTCAAAGTAATCCAGGACGAACACAGAATTTGCACTTCCACCCACATATTTTCGTTAAAATAAAATCGAAGGTCATTTAATTAATCAAAGTTATATTTTGACAAAATGTTTAGGTTGCGAGATTTATCAGAAGCGAAGTGGTCAATATCTTGGTGAAAATCAATTTTTGGCGATAGCTCTTTTTTAATCGAAAGTATGGTTAAGTTTGAGAACCTATTTTGCCACATCGTAGAAAGTAAAAATGATTTAATAAGTGTAAGTTTCGAAAAACGTCTTTTGCCACTGGCTAAAGAAACTCCAACTGTTAAAAATGTTTGAGGACGACAGCTATGTTTGTAACACTTGACTCTAAACGCCCCTTTACAATAAAAACTAACCATTCCAACACACCACACCTTCTTATTTCATTGCCCAGCTCTATTTGAGCCCACTTATGTGTTGAAAGTGGTCTTCTTTATCGTTTAATTTCTTCAGGCATGTCCGTGGTGTTGAGCTCTAGAATCACAGAGCAGACAATACATGCTTTTATTTGACCGTGAATATACTGATTATCATTGTTTTTAAGCCGAACAGAAACCCCCAAAAGTCTAAACCGTTTTTCCTACTCATTTAACTGTTGCGTTCTCTTTTCGATATCTTAGTAAAGTCTTCAAATTGCGTCCAGTTGTTCTGGATCAATTTCTCCAAGCAATTATGTCGACGAATTTGTTTCTCCCACGATATTGATTGAGTCTTGTCCTCGACCGCTTTCGTTCAAGTGTAAAGGTTTTTGACAAACAAATGGTAAACTGTTTTTGTTGACACTATATCCAAGGCATGGCCTGGTTTTGAAGTCGTTGAATTCATTTAATAGAGGGCTCCATAAGTTAAATAATAATAACCAGCTAGGCTAATACCCATGGCACAACCTTAGGCCTAAGTCAACAAGCAACTTTTGAAACCATTAATTCAGTATAGGCCGGGTTCAAATGCGTAGGAGGGTGGTGGCAAGCCCTTCATGCGACGCGAGCCAACAGCTCCCTAAACTAACTATAATCGCTAACCTCTTACGCTTTTGAAACATGGAAAGCTCTAGTGGTGGGTATCTCATCAAACTGACTTGACATATAATAAGGGCTTTTGGATAAGATTATATTTTGATTTTCATCTTTAATTTATCGTATAAAGCGGATATCGTTGTAATTGCATTATGATCTAGGCTTATGTAGCTTAGGGTGACGTTTTAAAAAAAGTTGTAAGTTAATCTACTCATAAGAACATTTGGAAAATTTCTTCGCGAAAGCTCTTTTAATGTAAAACCTTCGGAATGTTTTTTTATATCTTAGCTTAGATAATAATCAGCTAGGCTAATACCCAAGGCACCACCTTAGGCCCAAGTCATCAAGTGACTTTTGAAGCCATAATTTCAGGTGGCCGGGTTACAATGCGTAGGAGGGTGGTGGCAAGCCCTGCATGCCACGAAATCGAGCCAACAGCTCCCAACACTAACTATTACCGTTAACCTCGACAAGTTTTAAGATCAATTATTGTAAATCATTTTTCATTATTTGACAGTGTAGAACCAATGATAGAACGCAGGTTTGAAACGTTACACTGTTCTTCTTGGCTTATGCAACCGTGGAATTTCAATGTACGTCTGATCCCAATAGCTCAGACAGTTCGACGCATTAACTTTACTCGAAGTTAGTAACCTTCGACTACTACTAAAAGCAGGGATGTTTTCGGCCTCCGCCGAAAACATATTTCGGAAGAGAAAGTTCTTTGTGCTATATCTTACAAATATGTTTCTTCTTAGGGTTAATGATTGGACAGAAAACGGCTATTTTTTCTTTGGTTATTACTTCAGAGATTTTTTCCGTTCGAGTTCTTGTTAAGTCCGTAAGCTCTAAGATAATATAAGCATTATTTGGTTTTTGTTTCGCCCTTAAACGTGGGTGCTAATAATTAATTTTGACCCACACAATTGTGTAAATATGATTAAAGAAGAAGTTGTTAAAGAGCCTCGAGCTCAAAAGCTCCTATGATTTTATTTAAACCTAAAAACAATTTTCAGATTTAAAATTTTATTACCTTATATTATGTATCCTCTTCAGATAATTCTCTGTAACAGCATACATTTCTAGTAAATAGGGTTTCATTTTCAATTCCTGGCAAAAAGGGTTGTATTTAGAAGATTCATATATTAATTTATTTAAAGAAAGCTTCAATAACGTATAAAATTCAAAAGGCCTTTGAATTGGTTACATGTGAGAAAGAACTAAATTTAGGAGAAGCCAGACAGTTTAGTTGTTCCAAAAATAACTCCTGATTAATGACTTCTAAGCAGATAGGTTGAGCTTAGACAACACAAAATAGGTACATGGAAATAATCTCGCGAGCCTAAATCAGACTGTGTTTTCTACAATGTAACATACCCTTAATTGGAGGAAAATGAAAGATATTTTAAAACAGCATGGTAAATAATATTTCTTTTAAATTCATGATAGAAGAACTTTAAAAGTGTAAAGCAGAATAAATTGACACAATTTAACAAATTGTTGTTGTATGGTTGTAGTCACGCACCTGTGTCACTCAAGAATGGCTATTTCTGACCGGGTAGTTTTCTTTTTACCGCCTGAATCCTGGTGGATATTACCACTTTTGGCATGCCTAACAGGACGAGTGCCTTCAGCTATTAAATCGGAAATGTTTTATTGTGTTTGGACATGTGCTAATATCTGAATAATAAATGACTGTTTCTTTAAAATGTGTGCTTATACAACATTAGATTTTATTGCAGGCAACTAACTTATTTTAAGTACTTTTATCATGATAGACTTACCACTGGAACTGCCATAATAACATATTTTTCTGGAACAAATCTAATGAAATTGAAGTTTAAGAGAGATAAATCGTAAAAAATGCGTTTTTATAACCATTTCAAATAAAACTTTCGAGATTTTTAAAAACACTATGAAGATCTTTAGCGTTTTTTAAGCCTAGAATAATCAAATACCTGAAATAGTTCATGAGCCAGTGACCCAAAATGGAACTTTCGAGTACCAACTCGGCAGGAAAATTCGAGGGGCTGATCACTCCACGTAATCGGTGTACAGAGCCGTACCTTTGACTGTACTAATGGGACTAAGCGTAATCTTTGAAGTCCCTGCCTTTGGCAGTGCTAATCTAAGCGTAATCCGGTGTACAGACTTTCTAAGAGTGGTTAGCCCTTCGGGCAAATTGTCACATCTATTTCCCCCAAAGGGTAATTAGATATGTTAGAAACCGCCTGGTGGCATTGTCTAGCTCTAAAAGAAGGCGGCCATTTCAAAATGGTGGATCAAGTTGATATAAAACCATTCGTATCTCCGCTCCTATTTATTCGATTAGCGCGCGGGTTTCACCATTGCACAGTGTTTTAAAATCGACTTTTTGCGGCCAAAATTAAAAACCGATAAAATGTAACATAACATATTATATTCTTATGTGATTTTGTGCGTAGAATCTGAAAACATTGATAATTTTTTTCTAAGTGACACCAGGAGGGCAAACGTTTTCTTTACGGAATTTTTCAGGATTTTTTAGCGCAATTTATGTTAAGGGTGGTCCTAGACGTTAGTTGAAAGTTTGGTAAGTCTATAATAAATACAACCGCTGAAAATTGAATATAAAGCTTCAAATTTTATCAAAATGTGGCATTTTCAAATGGCTTTTTTGTAAAAGAGTGCAAGTGAATGCAAGTAATTTTTCAATTATCTCGTGGATACATTTGTGTAGAATACAATGCAAAAACTATGCGAGGTAAACGTCGTCAAGGTGTGTAGATACAGCAACTTTTATAACATGCAAAAAATCATATTTTCATCGGGAATTTTATCGTGTCTTTGGTCATCTTGTTTTCTTTTAAACTTCTACAAAACGCACTATAGGAGTATAACATATAACTTTTCCCACCATCTGTTCTTATCTGTCGGTTTATCTAAAACATTATATACGAACATAGTAAAAAATAATACCTGTAAATAGTTAGCGTGATTTCGAACTTGGACCGCTTACGTTTACATTTTTATGCCTTATCTTAATTCGAGTAAATTACGTATATTTAAAAAACAATTGGTGACATTTAAAAAAATATTGAAGATTAGAGCCCTTTGAAGCCATTTTTTACTATGTTCGTAAATAATGTTTTAGATAAACCGACAGATAACAACAGATGGTGGGAAAGTTATATGTTATCCTCCTATGGTGCGTTTTGTAGAAGTTTAAAAGAAAACAAGATGACCAAAGACACCATAAAATTCCCTATGAAAATATGATTTTTTGCATGTTATAAAAGTTGCTGTATCTACACACCTTGACGACGTTTACCTCGCATAGTTTTTGCATTGTATTCTACACAAATTTATCCTCGAGATAATTCTAAAATTACTTGCATTCACTTGCACTCTTTTACAAAAAAGGCATTTGAAAATGTCACATTTTGATGAAATTTGAAGCTTTATATTCAATTTTCAGCGGTTGTATTTATTATAGACTTACCAAACTTTCAAGTAACGTCTAGGACCACCCTTAACATAAATTGCGCTAAAACATCCTGAAAAATTCCGTAAAGAAAACGTTTGGCCTCCTGGTGTCACTTAGAAAAAAATTATCAATGTTTTCAGATTCTACGCACAAAATCACATAAGAATATATAATGTTATGTTACATTTTATCGGTATTTAATTTTGGCCGCAAAAAGTCGATTTTAAAACACTGTGCATTGGGTGGACGGAACGTGTTCTTCAATTCATGTGCTATACAAATGTTAAATATCTAGCGCCATCTGCCGAGAAAATATGTTTTTTTTTTCACTTGATAACGGACATATTGCTTTATTTTCTAAATACCTGCTTTCCGATATTTTTTGGTATATAGTGAATCGCTCTCCTTTACATTACCTTTAATTTTAGGGCTATTAGAGCTCTCTACTTTAAATACTAGCCGCGGTAGAAGAAAATTAACGTTAGGGGGAGTTTCAACTTATTTCATAACACTATCACAGAACATGTTATAGAGACTACACTAGAAAACCAATAGCTCTGACTCAAATGAAACCTTTGAAGAAACTGACGCCTATGAACAAGCTGAGACGGCGTCAGTAAAGCAGTGATATAACAGCCTTCGTATTGAGATATTCTTGAATCAATCGGTCTGTCCGTTGGTTGACCTTACTACCAAAATGGTTTCATATATGGAAATTAATGGAATTTCTGGTCATGAGGTTGAGGATGCGACGAAAAAACACTTGCGAAGGAATATTGAAACTGAATTCGTGAATTCTTTGAGATTTTTCGTTGAAAATAGAAGAGTTTACGTAAGACAGGAGTGCCTTTCCATGGATTATCTATTGCAAGAATACGTTAAGTTAAAAATAAAGTTCGAGGAGTAAGAAAATACTGATAAACGTCCAACGTCAATATATCGTGAGACTTCACTTTCTTTACGCAAAGACATTCAGTATACTACTTACGATCAAACCTGGCCTCCGTTGCCCCATGAATTGAACTCTAACTATGTCACAATACCACCTTCTTTGTCAGAGTTTCTAACTTATTTGCTATTTGGAAAACAATGTTCAGATCGGTTCAAGCGAGTATCTTGGTCTATCGCCCAAGATATTCTTTACGTAGTGACCAAGGGTAAAGTATTGACCCTTAAACCCGTTTTATTTCCTTGGGTAATCAAAGCCTTAACTGGAAACGTGGAACTGATAAACATTTCCAAATCACCTGGGGCATTCCTGTTCCTACTCTACATTAGAAGAAATCGACACGGCTTTATGCGTTGAAAAGCTAGAAAATGTTGAAGATCCCGGCGTTCCTCTTCCCATCAATATACATCAAAACGTGCCGACCGTATTGTTATTTGACAATATTGCTCGCCAAGAAGTGGTTTTGAGTTGGTCTGGTACAGCCCATCGCGTCAACGGAATTATTGTTCAACGTGCGAATGGCATATGCCCGCCCCCTGGGACCAGAACTCAACTCAAACGAAGAGATAAACAACCCACTATCCATGAAATTGAAAAACCGCTTGAAGGCTTCATTTTCAAACAGAGGAGAAGTCCACGTCCTATATTTACTATAGATCTAGCTGATTATATGGAACCTGCCGCTAACCGCGCCCATACTCATAACTTGATATGAAAAATGGTTTATTGTATATTTTCCAAGTAGAAACGCAGACGCACTCTCGAAGCTCGAGAAAGCGGCACTAGCGCTTAAAGAACTCCATCAGAAACCTTGTCATAACTCGTACGTGGAATTAGTAAAAGATAAATCATATGAAGCGATTCTTAAAGAATTGAAAAACTGTTTAAACATTTTACGTAATGAGCACGGTTCTCTTTCTATGTTTTGGACGATATACGTGGATATGGCTGATATCTTACTAAGGTTAATAAGGGCTGATCGAAAAGGAGACTGGCACCTTCACTTATCGGCTTCTGACATTATTCCATGGTGTTTTGCCATGGATAAAATTAATTATTCGAGATATCTTCCAATTTACTACGCCGAGATGACGCGATTAGAAAGTACAAGTCCAGAACTATACGAACATTTTAAAAGTGGTGGTTCCACAGTTCAACTTCGAAACCAAAATCCGTTTGGAAGAATCGCGGTGGATCAGACAACTGAATAAACTGTAAACAAAGACACGCAAACTGCAGGAGGTACTCGAGGGTTAAGCCTCAAACCGGGAACGTTATCCCGGTACTATCTCACCGCGGAGCATAGAGCTGTAGCTTTAAGGCAGCTCAGAGAACAGATCTCAGTTCGAAGTAATACTCTATCACGACTTACAGAAGAGGCGTATTCAAAGAGACGAGGCCAATGTTCTTCAATCACTGATCTAATGCAAGATAGTTGGACCAATCCTTTCGGAGTCGATCCCTCCGATTAAGTGAGCAGCTCTACTGGGACCGACTGCAGAAGGGAGTAGGAATTTTCGACCCAATAAAAATGTTAAAGCTGAAAACCTTTACCAAAACGAAAAAGACCATTATTAAAGGAAATAACCAAGATATCGTGTTAAAAGCGGATCAACGGCTTTTCGCAAATATGGTATTAATATCTGAAAACAGGAAACTCGATTTGCTCGACGGGTTTTGTCATCCGCTTGGTCCTTTAAAATGGTCACTCGCAAATCCTGATGGGACCATTAAGAAAACGAATAAATCGGTTTTAACGAGATACATCGAGAGTAAAGTTGGACCCACTGAAGTAGTTCCTACTCCAAATGCTTCTTTAATAAAGGCTATGGCGCTTATTCAAAAGCTCCAAGGATAAAATCACACTTTCGAAGAGCTTTCAACTCGAATTTTTCAGCAAGTGCTAAACGTGTCAAAATGCAGTGATATAATAGATTTTGTATTTGATATTTACAAAAAAATCTATCAAAACCATATAAAGGATAAACAGAGGCTCGGGTGATGGTGTTTACGTTTAATAAAATTCTTCAGAGTCACAAAATCCAAAATTGGCGACGATTATTAACGTGTGCCGAAAGTAGAGATAATATAATTCTATTGCTAGCGGAAAGCTGGAAAGAATCAAAAATGAGAGACAAACTAGATACCAAACACATGTATGTGGCGTACCAAGATAAATAGATAACGAAAGCTAACGTTTAATTTGTCGAAGATTCAAATTCTAGTCATGAAGACACTGACACGCGATTGTTATTACACGCAAAACACGTTCCAAAGTTATGGGAATTTGATTTGTTTTCCTATGACACTGATGTTTTGTTTTGTTCGTAGCATTTCACTCTCAATTAAAGAGCAATATTTTTATGAAGATTGGAGCGAAAGGTAAATCACGAATTGTTGACATATCGAACGTGGTTGAAGCGATTGGAACGGACGTTTCAAACGCTATACTGGGACCTTACGCCTTCACTGGCTATGACACAGTTAGTGCTATGAACGGACAGGGATAATTGTAAGCTTTAAAAATAATTTCAAAGAACGAAGAGTTGAGAAAAGCAATTTCAGAGCTTGGCTCAAGTTGGGAATTAACCTAAGAACGTTTTATTTCAATAGAAAAACTGAACTGTCAGTTATATTGTAACAACACTAAAATCACTAATGTTAAAACCTTAAGACATCAAATGTTTCGGGCCAAAAAAGGTAATGTATAATCTGGACAATTGCCAAAATGTGGGGACACTTTACGTCAACACACTAAAATTGCAAATTACCAAGCTGGTATCTGGAAAAAAAGTTTAGAAAATTTTCCAGATTTACCCGACCTTATAAAGGGTCATGGATGGAAAATAGACGACAACGGTCAAATTTACCTCCTTTGGATGACTAGTCCACCAGCCCCTGAAGTCGTTTTAACCCTTATGGCTTGCAAATGCGCAAGGTCGTGCATCAGATTGCTCTTGTATGATTAACGGTTTAAAATGTACTGCCGCTTGTAAAATAACAACGTGCTCGATTATGATTGACGAAACTGAGGATTATATAAGAGTTTGTGAAGCTACTGATTCATCTGATAGTGATGAGGGTTAATAGTATAGATGAAGTTATTGAAATAAATACAGATTGAAAGTTTAGAGTTCTAAATAACAAACTAAAATTGCAAAGATTTTATTAACTTTTTGAAATAAGTTGAAACGCTCCTTAACGTTATTTTACTTCTAGCGCGGCTAGCATCTAAGGAAGAGAGCTCTAGTAGCCCTCAAATTAAAGGTAATGTAATGGATAGCGATTCACTATATACCAAAAAATATAGGTAAGCAGATATTTTGAAAATAAAGCAATATGTCCGTGAGCAAGTAAGTGAAAAAACATATTTTCTCGTTTTGCAGGCAGATGGCGCTGGATATGAAACATTTGTATAGGACGTGAATTGAAGAACACGTTCCGTCCACCCAATGATGAAACCCGCGCGCTAATCGAATAAATAGGAGCGGAGATACGAATGTTTTTATTACAACTTGATCGACCATTTTGAAATGGCCACCATCTTGAAGAGCTGGACGATAGACAATGCCACCAGGTGGTTTCTAAATACCTTTTTACCGAAAATATATGTGAAAATTTGCCCGCCGAGTTGGTACTCGAATTTTCACTTAGCTCACGGACTAAAAATGGTTGAAACGATTTTTACTTCGCCTACAAATTTACCGCCCCAAAATTTCGGTGGTGCCATTTTGATCAAACAACGACACTAATGTGTATTTCTTTTTTTTAACTTCGCTGTTAAAAATTAAGGTTCATAAATCTACTAAAATATAATTTTTAATACTTCAGATGCATTTAGGTTCTAAAAAAAGGTCAAATTATTTATTTCAGGCCCATTTTTATCTTTAATGTTTTACAGGTAATCCTTCAGGGCATAGAAAGGAGAGAAGCCCTAAGACTGGTAAAGATATTTTTTCATTTAGTCCTTTTCAATAGTCATTTAATTAAATTAAATGAAGACAACATTATATGGACCAATTTCCCTAAATGGTCTTAAATATTGAATTTTTCTTAACCACTTTTTCTTACAGTGATACTATCAGAAAAAGTACCCTTTTCATTGTTCTATTCTAAATATTCAGCCAGTTGGTCGTTTTTTGGTTTTAGCCCTACGCGAGGATTGTTTATAAAGCCATAACCTTTATCTCATAATAAACCAAATAAAGAAATCAGGAAATTTAAGTGGATAGCATAGTTTCTTTTAAACATTTGTTAGACAAATAAGAAGAATTGAAATCTCATGTTAGAAATCTGATAAAAGCTTTCGCATACATACGTAAAAGGTGGAAAGCGCATTTAATAGCTTAACAAATAGAAATTTTATGAAACAAAAGATTGAATTAGATAAAGTGATAAAAAAATGTCTGAAATTGAGCGACCAACGATTCACTTAAAAATAAATCTATTGATGGTTATGGCCATGAAATCTCTTCGCAACTTCGACCACGGTTAAATTTTAAGATTAAATCCGTCAAGCTGACCTTAGCGTCTAAGGAGGAGGTTAAAACAATGCCAACAAAAAATTATAAGATCAATTTCTAAGAAATTAGAGTCAAATGGTCTTAAATAATATTTTAAGGATATTTCTCTAAAGTTAAATATTATTTAAGTGATAGTTTTCAAAAAAATGGTTCTATTTTAGTAATATTTAAAGGGTTTGCCTTTAAATATAAATCGTTAAACTATTTCCAAATTTTAGAATAATAAAGTAGACCTTTTATTTTGGATAAATTTAAGGGTCTTAATGAAATCTAACTTTATGGGAGTTGTAATTTGAGCTCTGTAACATCTTATAAATTTTCTTATTTCAGGGTTCAACATTTTATATTTCTCTTTAAAGTGTATTAACTTTCAATATTTCTATAGTAAAATTGATTTCCGTAATTTTCTAAATAATTGTTTAAAAAATATATTTACCTATATTTGAAAAACCAGTTGTCACTGATTTTTCTGTATTGTGTGTCAATCATTTTAAATTTAAAAAAATTTAAAACCTAAAAATAATGTTTTTGGTCCACGTTTGTGATCGGTCTACGCACCATACTTTTCTATAAACTGCGCTGATTATTCCGTCTTTACTTTACAATGTTAGTCTAAAGCACGTTTTTGTATCTATTTTCTTTTAAATACGAAAGCAAAACGCCTTGCGTGTACTGCTACTATATAAACAGTCTAATTACTCACAAAGAATGATTAAATATCGATCTGAAACTTTGTCACGTAAAACTCTACAGTCGTAATTAATTCCTTATATAGGCAAAATGGTGCGTGTTAGCCATATTCATATTTAGTTATTTATAAATTAAAGTGAGAGGGCAGTTTTAGGATACATATTTTAATAAAACAGTTAAAACCTTTTACCAACTTCAAGCTAGTGGAACCAACGTCGATTTTATTTTCTATACTTTTAGTATATTCCTATATTATTTTTTATAAGACAGATGGACCGATAACTGTTAAGACTTAGTATTTTCTTGAACATAATCTACAGTTTTGTTATAGATGTTGAAACAGCAACGACTTGAAAAACAAATTTGTAATGATAATTAAGAAATTTAAAAATTAGGGAATACTAATAATTCTATTCTATTAAAAAGCGCCATATGTATGCTATTAAAGAATCTTAATTGTCAATATTGGGACGACCTTGTGCCCTGAACCTCGCTAACGGGAGATGTGCTACTCATTTGTTGTGATTTTTAAAGTTTTAAAATTTTGATTTTAATCTTAATCGTGGTTTTTTATTAATTTTGTATTATACCGAAGTAAAAGTACAAGTAACGCTTTTTAATTTTTCTTTAAAAAAAGTCACTAAGTTACATGTTTTGTATAATTCTGTTAGGCCTTAAGGCCTCGTTTATAAGCGCGCGAGAAACCGAAGCTGACCGCCGAAACTCAACATTTTTGGCCGGCGTCGGCACTCGCGCGACCGTTTATAAATTAACGAGAGTCGAATTCCCGCATGCGAGAGCTAACTGATGCTGCTGAACGCCGACGCTGGCGGCATCCAAGTTCGTTTGATTTTCCCGCGCGTTTTTCCAGAAGTCGGCTCTCGCTTAGGGGTCACATTTTTTCATTCAGCCAATGAAAAGAGTACACTGTAATCTGCTGGCACAGCCAATGAAAAGAGTACACTGTAGTCTGCTGGTCTCTGTGCATCAACCACCATGTCTCTTAACAAGTTAAAATGCAGCAAAAAGAAATTAAACAATTAGAAAGAAATAAAGAAAACGAAGTGAAGGAAAATCTCATTAACAATATCAGAGATTTCCCTCAAATTTGGTCGAAAAATGATAAAAACCACAAAGATAGAGAAGCCACCGAAGTTGCTTGGCAAACCGTGTCAACAATGGCATCATTGGAAAGTAAGTGTACACATTTTCACATTTAAATTTGTACCTCATCTAAATTTTGGCTTTAATAAATAAAAAAGGACGCCAAGAAAATGTGGAAATACCTGCGTGATCAATTTGCCACCAATTTTCATGCAGTTAGCAAAAAGAAATCTGGTCAGGAATATATCGAAGACCAAGATATCTCATTAGTGAAATGGCCATTTTTTAAACAATTACTTTTTTTAAAGATGTTATTGCAACAAGAGAGTATGCCTTAATTACGTAATTACTAGTATCACCTCATTAATATTTTAATTATTTCCATTATAGAACTTCATGAAATATAACTCTTCAAAATAGTGAAATGGATGATATTTTGGCCAGTCAGGTACTACACTTGTCCAGTACAAAAATAATTTAAATTTAGGGCCCTGCGAATCAGAACCTCGAATTACAATCGAATCAAATTATTAAACCTTATTCTATCATTATTCGGTTTCGAAACACTGAAACGTGCTGCTTCATAGTGCCCATTTTAAATTTAATTCATTTCATTGGCAAATACTGAAATTTACCCCTTCCAAAGTAGTATTTGTTATTTCCTTTGAATTTTTTATTGTTCTTATCTGTAGATTTTAAATAATTTTACAAATGGAAATTTTGAAGATATTGAGGAGAAAAACCTTCATGGTGATGTAGAAGAACTAAATAATAGTAAATAAAAATTCAAATTAGGGACATCATTTGAGTGGGGCAAAGGGGGCATTTACCCCTTCCTGAATTTGCATACCCTTATGCAATTCAGGAATAAAGCTGCATTTAACTACATTAGAAACGTCCTGAGTAATTTCGTGTATATAAGAATTAACTATTTCATACAAAAATTAAAAATAAACATTTTGACACCTTTTTGCCCTTAAAAAATTGTTTTCTTGAACCCTAGGGGCTGTTGCCACGTGAGTCATCAACATTCAAGTTCTGCCCCCTCCTGAAAGATCCTGAAATGAAGTCCCTGATTTAAATCAGTTAAGATCAGCACTAAATGAATAAAATCCCTTTAAAGATTCTAATCAATCAACATCATCATCAGTGCAACCCAAATTAAATACCAAATCTCCTAGTCAGATTTCAAAAACATAAAAAAAGAAATTTTGCCCAGTTGGAGGCAATAGATGAAGAAATTCAAGGAATTGATAGGTATTTTTATTTTTTTTAACAGTGGTGTAGACAAGAAGATGGTCTCTATGCCACGCGAGCTAGCCGACAGCTCCCTACAATAACTATTAACGTTAACCTCAGCAAGTTTTTATGGAAAGGTGAAGCTGAAGATCTCTGGGGAAAAATCCCTTTAACCAGTGAGGATCAAATACCAAAAGTTTTCGAATATCAAATAATTCGAGGCATTTGGTCCTTGCTGCTCTAGCCTATAGAGGCGGCCTTAAAACTCGAATTAGAAAAAGACCATCATTTATTCAACCAGTTTGAAACTATTCGGAAATAACCAATATTTTCCCCTCTTTTCGAATATTCGACTACTTGATCAGGAAAAAAGGAATATTCGTAAACGTTTTCTGGAGTTTTTCGATTTGACGAATTGCTTTAAATTAATCGAATATTTGATTTTGTATTCGATTGAATTAATTGGTCTCAATTTCACCTTTATAATTTCAATCTAATCATTCTTATCTAAATCTAATCAATTGAGGGTTGACCTCCTCCTCGAAAAAGGCTAACGTTATTCTTCCTTGAACCAAATGGTTTTCACAATATCATTGCTTGAAAACCCAAATTTAACTTATCAGTAACACCCTATATATTTTATATCTTCTTTTTTAAAACTGATTTTGAAATATACTTTTTTAAAACTGATTTTAAAATAATGCTAATCTCTATAAAATGTATTCTTCAAGCGCTCTGGAATTAGTTGCTTCAGCAGTGGCAAAAACATCGGAAAATGAAGACAAAGAAGAGAAGTTCTCTAAATATTTAGCAGAATTGTTAAGGGAGATTCCAAAAAGGCCAAACGAAAATGTGAGATGGAAATCATTGCAATTGATAATAGGTATATTGATGAATCTACAGAGTTATCTGAATAATTTTTAATAAACAATTTTATAACCATTTCTCACAATATTTTCAATAATTACCCAAGCTGTCAGTGAAATCCGCAAAACCTGGAGGGCAATACACTTTTTTCGATTGTTTTTTTTTCCTTTGTCAATAAGTAATTGTGTAAAACCACTGCAGCTCTTATTATTCTGTCAACATTTTTTGGTATCAGAGGAATTGGTTTTTGAAAAACTATCCACCTATCTCCAAGAATGTCAAAGGCATTCTCACTACAACGCTTAAATTAAAGAAAAAAAATACATGTAAAAACATTGTATGGTTAAGTAGGCCACATGAAATGTGCAGGGGTCAGTGGTATGACAGTAGATGTACTTTTAAAGTCTGCAATCTACATTTCTAAAAGTTCCCTATAAGGCTGTTCGCAAAGTACATCTTGTGTAAAATGAACAGACCTTACCCTAAATTGTGTCACAAATGCTCGAAATTCATACTTAGGTAGACCCTCTCCACCTGTCACATTTAGTAATGCTTCAATAACCCCCCACTACTTACTCTGTTAAGTAATTTGTTAATGACCCTTATACGTTTCCTATGGTGATCTTAACCTCTACAATGATGTATTTTAGAATAGCTTAGAATTAGTACCTTGCTCTACTTAGACGATAATTAAAACTCTGGTTTTTGAATTGAGATCGTTGGAAGAAAAGGGCCGCATAAAGTCAGGTCGAAGTTGGAAAGCTTCATCACCAAGCAAAACATGTGGCATAATGTAAATTGACCTTGGTAGATTACAAGTGGATGGTAGCCCTAAATTTTCGTTCACTAAGGCCTGACCAATAGCAGATGCTTTGAAAATGCCTCCATCGGAATTCGACCCTTATCCACCTATGTCAACAGCTAAGAATTTGTAGTCGGCATCTACAACAGCCATTAAAACCACCGAATTTGTGCCCTACTCAAAGACAGGAAATTATTTTGGTATAGAAATAATTTTTTTTATTTTCATCATATGGGTACTTACTTTATAGTTGTAGTACATGGAGCCACTTTTTAGTGGTTGTTGGATAACTACATGTATACCATCAACGGCTCCACAACAGTTCGGGTACTGCCATTGCCGACAAAATTGAAAGGCAGCGTTCTTCCACATTTCATTCGTTGGTTGCTTAATTTTAGGGAAATGAAATTATACGGGTCAGATTTAAATAAGTTAATAAATATGTACCTTTAAATAAATTGGCTAAAGTCTCTTCCATAAGGCATGTTGCCAGAATTTATAGCCCGGTGTACCGGTAAAATCAAGAAACCACACCACCGGAGGCCTATCATCAGAATGCCCTACGCCAGCGTCCACAAGCCCGGACAGGTGCCAAAACCAGCATGGGTAGTAGAACCCCACTACGGATGGTCATACCCTCGACGCAAGCCGCGCAACCCAGCAGAAGGTGCAACAATGGGACGACCAGCCCGCCACTTCGCACACAGCAGTGGGATAGAGAACGGACGCTCTTGCAACTCCGGCCGACACCCCACCTATAGAGCCAGGGAGCCAAGCCCTTTGGAGAGAGCGCCTAAAGGGGAACGGCAGGCACACAGCAGCCCGCATAACCCGGCACAGCTGGCACCGGAGATCCCGGTGGGACCAAAAGGCCGGGAGATGGGTCCGCCGTGCCCTCATACGGAGGCCCGCAGCCCCACAGCAGGCAACTCAATCCGACGAGGCGGCCAGTTTGCCCGGCCCCTCTCCATTAGCCTGGGCCGAAGCCCAGTATCCAGCCCACACCTGACCGAAGTCGGAGGTCGGAGATAGGACCCTTTGGACGGAGCTAACATCTCCCAGTGCGCCACCGCCCTTACGGGTTACAAGAGCCAGACCCCAACTCCCCGGTAAAGCCACCAGTTATTGCACACTCCGACTCCTTGAGGGCCTCTTCCATAAGGCATCGCACGTTTCTTTTAAAACCATATGCACAGTTGATTTATGAACTCTGAAACCAAATGCAGTACTAGTTACCGCGTCACCACTGGCCATAAACCTGAAGAAAAAAAACTATTTGTATCTTAAAATCAACAACAACATTTTACGGAATGAATAACCTCAATGTTATCGCTAATTGATGAGCTGGAGAAAGTGGTTTCCTTGAAGGTGGGAATTTTTTTAAATCATCATATATCATACCAACTAATTCATCAAAATTGTCAGGTGACATTCTTGTGAAATTATTGAAATAGTCATGATCAGTGTTCCTCATCTTGGCCAACTAAATACCATGTAAATACATGAACCATTTTTGTAATAATTACCAAGGTCAAATAAATGAAAGTTTACCAATATATGAAAATAGCCCTCTCTTTCTCGATTTTCCCAGATAGGATGAGTCCCCCATCTGTGTTGAGCTCTCTCCTTCTTATTTTTCAACTGTTTTCTTTACCTCTCCGAGGGGACAAAGTCCCCTAGGAGGGGTTATACAATAACCGTTTCTGTCTGTCTGTGGGTCTGTCTGTCAGGCCTGCGAACGCGTTCGCATTTTCGGGGCAAAGGGTAATCACTGCGTACGCAGTTTCTTGGCTCACTGCGTTCGCAGTTTCTCGAAGGGTTGGCAAAACCACCGTGTGACGGTGAGCGTTAAAGGATTGCTTTGCGGTTGGGTTGGGTTGGGTTGGTCTTTTTTCGTCAACGCTCACCGTCGCGACCGTTTTAACTTAGTTTGAATGGATATTTCGTTATTGTAATGTTTATGTTTAGGTTGTGATTTTTGTGGGTGTTGAGTTTGTTGTGAATGTTGAGTTTGCGTTATGAAGGTTGTGGATGTTAGGTCTGTTGTGCTTTCGACACTATATATGATGGTTTCCACTGAAACTTTCGCTGGAGTAATAGCAAAGCCAAGGCCTCTGTTTAGAAGTTGAGTTTGAGGTTCTGATAAAACTATTGAGGATAAATTCTTAACTTTTGGCGGAGGTTCATTAGCTGGTGTGATGATTTGATTGTTGGGAAGATTGAGTATTGCGGGAAGAGACTAGAGCAGTTGGGCTGTACGCATTTTCCGATGATCTGTTTTGAAGGTTTTGTAATTTAAGTTGAAGTTTGTTTCTTTTGGATTTGCAGGCTGAGATGGCTTCTGCGTCACTAATTAAATCGAAAACGGAAGGGTGGAGATTATTGCTGAGGCTTAAGTGGAGATTATAAACTTGTTGATTCAGTAAAGCGATTTTCTTGTGAACAGATTTGATGATATCGTTTAAGATTCCTCAAAAATACCGCGTCTTCATTGGAACATAACCCAAGAAGAAATCAAAGCTGCAAAAGATCTTAAGACATTGATCGAGTAAAACAAACCAGGTCGTTATAACAAAAGCCGACAAAGGTGGGAGTATTGTTTTATTAGATCACTCCAAATATGTAACAGGTATTCGTAACATAATTAATGATCCCGTCACTTATTAAAAATTTAGCATCAAACCCTCTTAATAGATTGCATGATTCTGTTAAAAACGCCGTTAAAGGTAGCCTTGTTATTCCCTCCAATTTTCAAAAAAAGATTAATCCCAACTTACTATGCCCTCTCAAAAATTTATGCCCTCCCTAAAATTCATAAACCTGGCGTCCCGTTACGTCAAATTGTTTCCTGTGTCAATGCCCCTTCCCAACCTTTAGCCAAATGGCTTTGCAGTAAATTTAACCATCTTATCGGAAATACTCCTCACCACATTAAAAACTCCGCCCATTTCATTGACGAACTTAATTCAATTACCTTAGAAACTGGTGATATCCTCGTTTTTTTGACGTTGTTAATCTCTTCACCAAAACCCCCACAAATGCTGCCATAGATTGTCTTAAGTCCAAATTAGTTAT
The DNA here is from genome assembly GCF_980474605.1 of Leiobunum rupestre. Lineage (NCBI taxonomy): Eukaryota > Metazoa > Arthropoda > Arachnida > Opiliones > Sclerosomatidae > Leiobunum > Leiobunum rupestre. The sequence continues at coordinate 61,178,554 of NC_143390.1, read as the reverse complement.
TTCCAAATTATATTCCGATTGTGAAATTTCAGACTATATTAGTTTAATACGTTTATGTGTAAATAACACAGGTTTCTCATTTCAAAATGAGTATTATAAACAAATCGATGGCATGGCCATGGGTTCACCTTTAAGTCCATTATTATGTAATTCCTTTATGGAAATTTTTAATTACTCGCCCTCAGTTCTACCCCCAAAAAACCTAAATGTTTTTTCCGATTTTATGACGATACCTTAGCTTGTCTTTCTGAATTCCACAATCATTTAAACTCAATCAATCAGCCATTCAATTTACCATAGAAACTGAACAAGACAGCAAACTGCCCTTCCTTGACATTCTTATACATAACAACCAGGCCACCCTCCAATTTGAAACATCAGTTTATCGTAAGCCTTGCAATGCCTTATCTTATTTACACGCGGAATCATGCCACCATCTTCCCAAAAAATAAGTGCTCTATCAACATTAATTCACCGCGCTTTCACCATTTCCTCCAATTTTTCCTTCCTCTCCTCCGAATTAAAATTAGTTAAATCCACAGCTTAAAATCATTCTTTTTCGGAATCCCAAATAGATCACATAATAATAAAAATATCAAAAAAATTCTCTAATACCGTCAGTTTCCAAACAACTCTAGCCCCTGTAGTTTCAAAACGTAAAAAATCTTTCATCCCAGCATGTATCCCCTTCTATCCTGGCTTCTCTCAAAAAATATCCAAAAATCTTAAATCAGTAGGTCTCGATGCTATTTATCTCCCACCACCCAAATTGTTAGCTTTATTATGTAATAACAAAGATCCGACTGCCCTCCTCGACCAAGCCATCATTTATAAAATCTCCTGTGAATGTGGTGATTATTACATTGGGCAATGCCGCCGCCCATTTCATCAAAGGCTTAAAGAGCACAAAAATATAAACAACCCGTACAATAATTATCCCCTTAGCGAACACCTTCGTGTTTTGGCCATAATGCTAGGTGGGACTCAATAGACATACTAGCTCAACCAAAATTACATAAAACTCATTTTAATGTGCGCGAATCCATCGAAATTTTAAAAAATAAATCTGCGCAATGTTTAAACCGTGACGATGGTCCCTTTAACTTATCCACGTTTTCTCCACTTTTTAAAGGTTTTTATGGTCCTCACCCTCTCGCAGAATCCCCCATTCCGACAATAGTAGCCTCGCGCGCGAACGAAGATATAACCCATCGACGGTCGACTCGCCTTCGAGAAAAAACGCTCGCGGCTAAAGAACAGTAGCCACTATATGTATAAAGCGCATAAATATTTTTTCGTCCCAAAAATTTTACCATTATACTGTCAGACTTGTAAAAATCCCTGAAGAAAGAGCAACAGTTCCTCCGAAACGTAGGATTTTCTAAATAAATAAATTGTGAATTTTAAAACGGTTTTAAGTCTCATTTCATTTTAATTTGTTGAGAACTGTTGATGAAATACCCTTAACAAAAAGTAATCAAAGTCAGTTCTGGCCTATTCTTGGTTCTATCAGATATAATGAAGATAAAAAAGTGATTCTTTTGTAATTGGCGTTTATCATGGACTAGGAAAACCACTTGGTTCAAACAACTTTTTATCAAAATGTGCAACATGGAATTTTAATAGATGGAAAAAGGATTACAATTAAATACTTCGTTTTATCTGCGACACACCCGCAACAGCTTCCATTCGCAAAATTAAGGGACACACTGGGTATTATTGTTGTGATAACTGCATGCAGCAAGGAGAATACCTCGAACGGCGCATATGCTTTCCTTTGATAGAGAATGAACTAAGATTCAACGAAAACTTCCGCAGTAAATTGCTGGTTAAGCTTACACGTTGATTTCTGATGTTAATTTAGGGTTATCAGATTTCCTCTAATTTCTATTACATAATTTAAAAAACAAATTGAAAAATCATGTTAATATCCTTACCTTAATGTGTAAACGATAAAGTATAAACTTCAGCTCTTAATTGAACCTTGCGTCAGAATCACGATGAGATGCTATATACGAGCATATGATATCCATAACAAAGACTATAACGGTGTCTATATTATTTGTCCGTAAGCGAGCCAAATATCACGGCCAATTTGCGCAATAGCAGCCAACCCATTCCCCGAAATCCGCCTTTTAACCGCATGTTATACACTATCGGCGTTCAGCGCCACGCTCGGTTTTCAATGCAATTACTATTCTGAAAAGTGTTCTGCTAGGGACGCTCAACGCCGCTTTATTTTTGTTCGTAGGCAAACAAAGTAACTTCGACGAATGGACTGCCCAAATAGTGCGAGGGTCCAAGTTGGCCGTGCATATAACGAGCTGGACGCCGAAGCTCCAAAAGTCGTTTTGACGACGGTTACTGCCGCCAACCATTCATGGCAATGTATAGGCTTCGAGCTTAGAAAAGTGCAACGTTTTTAGGAAATTTACTTAATCGTGATGATTGATAAGAAATATTCCTAGCCCTTGCTGAAAGATATTAATTCACCAAGGCAGGGGAAGATGGCGACAAAATGCGAGTCGTGGCCTTTCATAGCGTTAATAAAATCTGAGAGAGGAGGTTACATACAGGGGAAAAAAAGGGGAAGATGCGAATTCAGAATGGAAACCCTTTGTCGTTAATCAATCACAAAATCTTTATTTGACACTGAATTTTATAAAACACTAAATACAGAAATGAACAAAATTCGGGGGGATTGAGGGGATAATTTTACTTTGCTTCTAGTGATGGTGAGGTCTTCTCTATACTATGGTTCTTTTAGCTTTTTTCCAACATAAGAGGGGGAATTAAAACCGGAAAATATTCACTCTTTGACCATATATTACTTAATGAAACTATCGCTTACTATTTTCTATGGGATCGGTTCCGGTATCCCTACTCTCAGGAATCTTGGACTCAAAGGACGTAGGGAGTAGAAACAAATATACACTTACACTAAATAATAAACACTACAATTAAACTACTACAATTAGAGATTCGACAATTACACAATGGCCATGTTAACTCAAAATAAAACTAAACAAAAATGGCTACGACGAGGGTACAATGCGAACTAAAAAATATAGTCCAAGCTGTATAAATACACGAAGCGAAATGAACTCTCAACCTCGAGGGGGCTTGCTTTAAACCTTTTTCTCGAACAAAAGCGTGGGGTTAAACTTTATTTCTAAAACTTTTTCTCTACTTTCACTGGCTACTTCGTATTTCGACCCTGGGTACTCTACAATGGGGGGGATAATAATGGAAATTCTACTCATCATTTTATTTCGGTGTCCTCCGCTACGTTGTCGTCTCTTCGTTTAAGGGTTTTCTCGTTCCTCGGTTTACGTAAGATGCCCAATACACGCTCTTCACAGAACGGGACGTCTTTGGGGCTGCTTGTTTACACGTTTCCTTTATTCACACTTTCTCTTTATTTACTCGTCTACGGTTTGGCGGCCGGTTTGCGGGTTTCTTCCTATATTCTTTTACTTCACAAGCTGACGGGGGCGTAGGTACTTCGGGTTCCGGTCTGAAATGTCCGGCTAGGCTAGGGAATCGGTCTCGCTCATCTGGTTTTCTTCCCTCGGTACGTCTAGATTTTGGGTGATCAACAGGTGGTTCGAGGGTGCTGAGGGCATGACGCTTCCCGGATTCATTACTGCTGGTCGGAATGTAATGGATGTAGATCATCTAGGCAGTCAGTGAGGGTTGTTTTGGTCATGAGGGCTGCATTGAGGGTTAATTAATATCTAAGCGCGACTTCATCGCACATTATTCTATATTTATCTCGACATGGTCTTTCTCTCGTCGCCCGGGAAACAGAGTTCTCCCGGTAATGAAGGCGAACTTCCTTCCTTCCTGGTACAAGTTGAGTTCTCCCAAAAGCAGAGTTCTGTCCAGTTCTCTCTTTTTGGGGCTCTGTCTCTTGGTTTTGTTCCGGGGATTTTAGGGCGGAGTTGAAAATAAAAAGTAATTGCAGACCTTCCATTTTATTTTGGTCATTGGTGCACCTAAGACTCGTGTCCTGTCGTGGGAAGTATGCCGTTGTCTGACCCGCGAAAGGTCCCTTGGGGTTGGTTCTGCGTTATTGCGGGGGTCTCAGTGTTTGTGGGGGTCTGTGTTTGTGGGGGAGAAGGTGCCAGGAAATCACGAGGTTATATTTATTTTGTTTTCAAGCGAAAATATCAAGGCACACTTTTGACCTATGACCTAGCCTAGGAAAACGTGCACTTTTTGTTGGATTCGGGTTACCTGATAGTGGACTAAACGCCCGCTAACATGACAAAGTTTCCATGGGATCGCTGTGAGTTGAAGGAATATTACTGGTTTAGTTCGGAAACGTTTCTGAGAAAACCTTGGATGGGATCGGTTCCAAGAGTATTGTAACACGGTAATAAAAATGAGGAAAAATACAACAATTATCTCCAGATGCCAAGGGCTCTTAATTTTAACATTGCTGAAGGCAGGGATAATAGGGATTAAGTTTATAATGTATATTAAGTACCCGTTTTAATTAATTATCTCAATTTTATTTTATAGTGGGGCTTCATTGAGTTTTATCAGATTTATAAACTATATTTAATTTGTATGTATGGTTCAAAAGTTATTTAAGTTTTCATTAATTTTAATTTATATTTAACACTGTGATTAGTTTTATTAAATAAAGCTCAAAATTCTAAGATATTTGATGTAGGGGGCTTAAAGAATACTTAACAATAACTGTCAATATAGAGGATCAAGAACGAAGGGGGAAAATGTAATGACAAAAGTAAATAAAACAGAAAAAATTAAAAAATGTAAGTATGCGGGGGAAAGTGAACCTGAAGGGTTACAAAAGGTAGTGCCATCTACTTTAACTGTCAACTAAATATGTGAAGAAATAGCAGACGAGTTTTGAAAAATAATATTCTTTAACTGAAACATTCAGCTTGAATATCGAGATATTATTGAATGGGTAGACAGCTTTGACACATTCGATTTAAAACTCAGTCGGTAGGCGGTGATACTTCTAATCAAAGTTTAAACTACGCACGAAGTTTATTCCGAATAGGAACGCCTACGCCACCGCCGTATCGATACATTTAATTAAATTAAAAAACTATTTATTCGTGAATCTTATGGTATAATAAATCTTAAAAACAGTTCAATTTGTTTGCGACCGTAATTAATTTTTAATTCGCAATTTAAATTTTACTTTTAAGTAGACGACACGATTCACTCCAAAAGGGAAAACGCTAGCGGTCACGTTTTATTAAGGCCGCCGTGAATACAAATATGTTTGGGCATATGTATAGACATGTTTGAACATATGTATGGGTATAAGTATAGATATGTATGAATACACATGTAAGGGCATATGCATAGACATGTGTCAAAATCTGTTTAGACATATAATAATAATCCATGGATTTAAATGGGTCATATGAAAATAAAATAAATAAAAATAAAAATACACAAATGTATAAACAAACACTTATAGGTATACACGTTTTTCCCAAAAATAATTAATTCACAAATATTCACAAAACAGGTTTTTGCATCCCTCTTTTTGAACTAGACCTAATAAGCCGCGACTAGTTTCCCTCGGAAACTCTTCAACGGCGTTCGTCAAAAGTTTATTTGAGATAATTTTATAAGGGTCTATAGAAAGTTTTAAAAATTGTGCAAGGTAAAAAACACTGCTATTGCAAGGAGTTCAAAAATCGCATTTTGTAAATGGCAGGTGTGGAAAATATTTCCTGCTTTTTTAAAACTTTATATATGAGTATTTCCTTTCAAGCTGTTCCTTAAGATCAAAAATCTTAGAATGTATTTCTAATTGTTGGCCCAAAGTTGTTATTTTATCCCTATTTAGTTACCAATAATTTACGTTTGATAATAATATATGGCACGCCATCCCGGTCAAAATTAAAAAGAAAAAAAACTGAGTTTTTCGTTGAAAAAAAAATTGGATATTTTTCCAAAACAAACAATTTTGAAAGAAAAAAAATAATTTTGAAAGAAAAAATATTTTTTTTGCATATACCACACATAGATGGCTCTTCTTTATGCTTGCAGGGACTTCTAATACTGTCATGGGGATTATTTTGATTGTGAATTCAAAGTTACAAATTATGAACTCCCCCCTCAGTTTAGGGTGTCACGACTATTTTGATCCGTTAGATCTGGTAGCCCTTAAATGTCGTCTCATGATTGGAATATCACACACGAACTTATGGTTTTTGGTCTAACATTTCTCGGCTTCCCATTAGTCAAATTAGATCGGGTCAAAGCTGGTTAGACTGAAAATTAAACGTAGAACACCTTTCTAATTGGAACCATTCTTCTAATCCTGACGGTTCTCGACGTAAAATTTGAATTACCTTGAAGACCTGGTTCAAGGTCATTAAAATTTTCATTGTCATTTGTCCCCCTGCACCCTCTATGTGACCTGCAAATTTCAAATTCTTAAATAAAACACATTTTGAGTAATTGCCTCTGTATCGATTTTTAGTTAACACCCTGTATATTAATATCAAGCTTCTTTAGGTTTCGTCGAAAGGGAGCGGTGTACAAAAATATGCATTGAATTAACAATCAAAATAATCCCATGACAGTATTAGTAGTCCCTGCAAGCGTAAAGTAGAGCCATCTATGTGTGGTATATGCAAAAAAAATATTTTTTTCTTTCAAAATTATTTTTTTTTCTTTTAAAATTATTATTTTTTTCTTTCAAAATTTTTTTTTTGGAAAAATATCCAATTTTTTTTTCAACGAAAAACTCAGTTTTTTTTTCTTTTTAATTTTGACCGGGATGGCGTGTCATAATAATACGCAAGTCGAATTCAAATGAATCAGTTTAAATTATTAGATTTAGAAAAAAATAATATCTGCTTTAAATTTTAAATAACTTGCATTTTATTATATTCCGTATTAGATTTTAGAATTATAAATTTGAGATATTACCTAATTTAAACTACATCTGTCCATGTCTTATTGGTAAGAGAGAAAACTATAAGCATAATGGTATGTTCTTAAATATGATCATTTAAAAAATTAAATTAGAGAAAAGCCTGTTGTTTGTTTCTTAGATTTAAATAATTGTTATAAATAAGGTTTGGTTTAACCCGAGCGTTAAAACCTCTTATAAGAGAGCACTATAAGTTGGCCAGCCAAAATAAACCTCTCCTCGGAAGAGTTTCTAATTTTCATTGAAGCGTATCATGTATCTGTGGTTCTGTGGTAGAACGCTCACCTGTCGTGCTGGAGGGCTCGGGTTCGAATCCCGCCCTATACTAACCCAAATTGAAATAAATTTATAATACACCGAATGACAAAAGTTGGGCTCTTTTGGCAAAATCTTTTCCCTAATTCCAAGAAACTGCGAACGCAGTGATTAAATTTTGCCCCGAAAATGCGAACGCGTTCGCTGGCCTGACAGACGGACACGGTGGTTGTATAACCCCTCATAGGGTATAAAGTCCCCTCGGAGAGGTAAAAAGAACACAGTTTAAAACGTTGAAGGACGTTTATAAAGCAGCGTTATTATAACATTTTATTACGGACAAAGGAAATTATTTAATGTAGTATATGAAGCTTACAACTCAAAATTTTACTTCTACTTTCTTTGTGGTCTAACAAATCTGGCTTAGTTCGTTTTATTTAGATTACTAAACATTTGAGATAACCATCTCTCGCTTAGCTTCAACACTAAAATTGGTTATCTGTATTTAAATTTCAATCCATTTATTTTTGTTTTTTTTGTTACACACTTTATAAAAAATCACTTTGTTTTTATATTTCTAAATAATCTTTAAAAATTTGCTTTCCAAGTGATTGGTGTTTCAACATCTCTAATAAAAAATGTGTATTATTTACAAGAAAATGCAAAGTCTTTACTACTATCAGTATCTCTGTCTTATACCAAAATTATATAGGATTATACTAAAAGCAAGTAAAATAAAATCGACTTTGGTTCCACTAGCTTTAAGTTGGTAAAAGGTATTAACTGTTTTATTAAAATATATATCCTAGAACTACCCTATCACTTCAATTTATAAATAACTAAATATGAATACGACTAACACGCGCCATATTGCCTAGATAAGAAATTAATTACGACTCTCGAGTTTTTCGTGACAAAGTTACAAATCGATATTTAATCATTCATTGTGAGTAATTAGACTGTTTATACAGAAGCAGTTCACACAAATCTATTCCGTTTCGTAGCAACTAGACATCGAAACATGCTTTAGGCTAAGATTGTAAAGACGGAATAATAAGCGCAGTTTAAAGAAACGTATGGTGCATGGATTGAACACAAGCGTAGACAATAAACATAATTTTAGGGTTTTGAAATTTATTAAAATTAAAATGTTTGACAGACAATACAGAAAAATCTATAATAGTCAGGTAGCAGCTGTTAAGTACTTTGGAAATTTTGCCAAGTACGATTTTTCAAATGAAATAGTCTAAACACATGTTAAACTAAATATTTGGCCTTGTCTTAAAAAATTCTTTGGCCTCTTTCAATTAGTTTTAATCATTTAAAATATCGCAAATATTTGGAAATTTGTTGCCGAGTTTCGGTGTTACTTAGAGCCCGTAGCCTAATATTTAATAAGTTTTATCGAAATCGCTAAGACGCACTGTACTTCCGCAACATTGTTTTAGATTATTATAAAACTGATATGATTTAAATATTATTAATTATTAAAATATCAAACACAAATGTGAACATTGAAATAATTAAGATATTTATTTTTTACAATATTTCGCTTTTAATGTTTAACCGACTAAGTTTACATAGTATCATCTGTCGACATTTCAATGTCTCTTTTGTTTTGACAATTATCCCTACAACTACATAGGTCAGTGCATTCAAGATTGTTTTTGCAACACCCACACGATCGGTTTTTACATCCCTTTGTGCAATTACATTTTCGAAGCTCTAAAAGAGCTTCTGGTGCGGGAGGCAGGTTGCATTGTTTTGGCCTATACACATGTTCCAAATACTCCCATCCAAAGTCAGTTGCGAGTGGTAATCCCGGCAATGGTTCTTTGGATTTCTTTAAAACCAAAGTGTGAAAATGGGCGCGATTTGTGTGGGGAATTAATGTGGCTGTTGTCGGCGGAAGTTGCCTACCTTCCTTTCCTAACTTCGCAAACATTTCCCAACGAAGATGTCTCAACGACCCTGCACATTTTTCATCACGATTCTTATAAAGTAAACAAACGTATTTTTCCATTTTGCAATGAATGTCCTCTGGAACAGGCCCGGTATTATTTCCAAGGAGAGAAAAGGCATTCAAAATGTCTTGGTCACTGGCAAGAAAAGCTTGAAAGTTTGATTTTAGACCTTTAGTCACGAAACATCCAGTGCTGTCGCATCCTTTAATTTGTTTAAATAAACTTTAAAAAGTGGTTTTTATCTTTTTCTAAAATTATATTTTTTAAATTATCTTAATTATTTTAATGTTCATATTTGTGTTTGATATTTAATTAATTAATATTTAAATCATAAGTTTTTTTAATAATCTAAAACAATGTTGTTGACATATGGGGCTTTCTTTGTGAATGATAAAACATATTAAATATTAGACTACTGGTGCTAAGTAACACCAAAACCCGGCAACATTTTTCGAAAGTTTTGCGATTTTTTAAATGATTAAAACTAATTGAAAGAAGTTAAAGATTTTTTTAAGACAAGGCCATATATTTAGTTTAACATGTGTTTGAACTATTTCAATTGAAAAATCGAACTTGGCAAATTTTCCAAAGTAGTTGAATTATTTTTACACACACAACCTGACTATAACAACATGTTTTTTAAATATAAAATGTTGAACACTGCAATAAGAAAATTTATAAGATACAGTTCATATTACATATTACAACTCCCTTACAGCTGGACTAAATTAATACCCTTAAATATATCGGAAATAATATGTCTACTCTCCTGTTTTTTAATATTTAATGGTCTGAAAGTCGGAGCTACGCCATTTCGATGGTAAATAGTTGGTTCGGCGCGGTGGTTACTTTTGACTCCGAAATTTAAGTGATCGGGGTAAATATCTTCAACCGCACGGCCAAAGCAATTTACCCCAACCAGAACGAAGCCCTGAAAGTCGGGGGTTTAGAGTTTCCTTGATAGAATTTCTCGGTTTCGGTGGGAAATAGCCTTCGCCGCGCGTATCATGCTTTTTACCCCCGAAAGTTCGAAACTTTTCATTATATTTGTTATTAGAATTGAAATTAATTATAAATATTAGATTCAAGAGAAAAAACTTCATCATCTGTAATTATTTGATTGTCTGTCTGTGGTTTACCATTTTTAAAGAGAGTGGCAGTCAATAAATTCCATAAGGATCCTTTTTATTATTACGCTTAATAGTAGTAATATCAACTTCCTTGATTATTCAATGTTTGTCTGTCTGTTGTATCAAGGAAGATTAAAGAGGGGGAATGGAAATATAATGTTAAGACTTTTGCCCTGCAGAGGCTTAAGTTTAATTTCAACAATGGTTTGGAAAAATTGTTGTTTCAAAGGTTGTTCAAACGACCCAAGATTTCTTTCTCAACTTTCCAAAACCCAAATGGAGAAATGGAAACGTTGGATCGCAGCCTGTGCTCGGCCTGAATTTGTTAACCTTGAGAAGATAACCAAAAACAGGTACATATATTTCAATTATGATGTTATGGCGTTAACGTCCTTATTCAACTAATTTTGGTTTTTAAATTTAACCACCAAGTAGATTTGTTTGTTCAATTCATTTTTCAGGGGGTGCTGGACCTATTGAAGATTATCCCAATCCGTTACCCTATCATTCTGTCTGCATTGATGATACACACAAAACTTGCCATTATGAACATGTAGCAGAGGAAAAAGTTATAAATATACCGGATCAAGTTAAAGAAGTATATATTTTTAAGTCTAAACATGTTACAACTGAAAAAGAGCCAGTCTATAGTGATATCTTCGAATGTTCATCCGTTAATAACCTTGATTTAGAGATAAGTAGTGAAAACTTTATTGGAACGTTAGTTGAAGAATGCACATCAGTAGCTATTAACAAGGCTCAAGGACTGACCAGTTTTAGTTATATTTCAACTGAAAAAGGAACGGTTACAGAGATTAGTGGCGCAGAATATCAGGACAGTCCTTTTGAAATTCAATATTCGCTTGTAACCTCAATGGAAGATTTTTAATCAAATTATATTAAATATCAGTTTTATTTCTTGAATTCTAACCCAAGCCACTGGACTGTATATCAAAATGAAAAATCTGATTAAAGTTTTTTAAGATGGGAACGCAACACGTTAATGCTGTAGAAGTTAAAGTTTTAAGTTATTTAAACTACAAAATTTATATTTATGGCAGAGCACCAAATATTGACCAAGCATTTTTGCCAATGGAAAAAGTTTCAAAACTAATGACCTCCTAAACTTGCTAATTTTGTTGGTTCATTTAAATTGTGCACTGGTTGTGGGGATGAAGTCTTGGGAATGACATTTGAAGGAAATTTTGTATTTATAAAATCTACTACGAAATCTTTACCTTCAGAAAAATGCAAGTTACTTTTCAAAAATGAAAATTTTTCCAGATGTCCCAGTTCCAAGATCCTACGAAAGAACAACTGAGAAAGTCTAAAAACTCAAGTTGTTCTTTGAAATTTATGTCGAGAATGCAAATCAAAAAAGTATTAACCAAAAAAAAGTGAAATAAAATTGTTAAGCAAACGTCTAAAATTAAATGTAAAGAAAAATATGAAAAAAAAGAAGATGGCCCGTGAGGAAGATATTACATTCTTTGGTAACGTCATAAGCGATGATCCATTTTGTTCAAAAATTATTTATTTGAGGAAGAAAAGCTTAACAAAGATATGGTAAACGAAGAGGAAAAGAAAGGGAAAGTACAATTAAATGTGGAAACACAGAAGGTCATTATACGTGAAAAGCTTAGCACCCCACAGTTGAATGTGAAAGCACCCGTCCAGAATAAAAATACAATGTATACAAAAAACATCAAGTAGTACGTTTATATACTATCGCTTTTATATACAGGGTCTTTTTTTTTGCTCGGAAAAGTGTTTTGTTTTCAAAAACTATTTATAGTACCGATTTCAAATTTGGAAGGTCAATTCTCTATACCGGGGGACATCAGTTTGAGAAATTTGAGCGTTTTCGGTAATGTTTTTCACCAATTTTGAAATATTATTTTTCGACCACTAGGTGCGAGATAAAAAATTTATATTATAAAGTTGTAGGCCGTCATCGAAAACCCTTATAAATTGTTCACTCGACGAAAAACAACTTATTTATCAGTGAAAATTCGAGCTTGAAAAATTTACAAGTTGGTGAAGCCAAATTACGATTGTTTGAAACGATAATTGAAAAGGGAACAAGTCTAATAAAAACGTAGTAGAGTTTTCACACTTGAAAAAATGTACACGTTTGGTTTTTTAATTCAGATATTTTATTCACATAAATTTTTACAAAACATTTTCAATAATATCACCATTGGCTGCAACACAGGTTTGTGCGCGGACAATTAAGTTCTCAAACGCTTTCTCTACCATTTCTGGTGTGACGTCTCGGCAAGCACTGATTATTCGTCCAATGAGTTCCTCCCTAGTTTCAATGGGCGTGGCGTATACCTTTGCTTTAACGAATCCCCAGAGAAAATAATCCAGCGGTGTTAGGTCAGGTGACCTTGCTGGCAAATGCACTGGACCATTTCTCCCTATCCACCTTTCAGGAAACTCGTTGTTGAGGTGCTCAGTTACTTGCCGGGAAAAATGCGGAGGGGCGCCATCTTGCTGAAACCACAACTGACGTCTTTCAGCCAATGGAAGGTCGTCGATTGCGTCACTCAGTTCGTTCTGTAGAAAATGTAAATACCTTTGGCCGTTGAGGTTCGTCGGCAGGAAAAAGGGACCAATCAAACGGTTTCCAACAAGTCCAACCCAAACATTGACCCGTTCAAATTGAACCTGGTGATGATATTCAAAACCCCAATGTGGGTTGATGTCAGACCAAAGATGGCTGTTTTGATGATTAAAGGGCCCATCTCTAGAAAATGACGCTTCGTCGGAGAACAAAACATGGCGCAAAAATTGTCTTATCTTCTTGGACAGCATTTAGTAACCAGTTGCTAAATTCATAACGTCTTTGATGGTCTCCGTCAATTAGTCCTTGGTGGAGCGTAGCTCTGTATGGGTGATAGCGATTCTTACGAAGAATTTTCCACACACGATTTACAGAACAACCCAAATCAGCAGCGGCGTTAGCGCAACTGTGACGAGGATATGCCACAAAGTACGCGAGTACATTGTTCTCGAAGTCTAAATCCGGTTGACCCAATCCGCGAAACCTAGGTTGCAAGTTACCAAATTGATTGAAATCGTGAATTGCTCGTCTTACTGTATTTACAGATGGTGCTCCATTTGGATGTCTTTCTGCGAAGATTTCAGTCACTCTTCTAAGGTTTTGCGCTGCTTCTCCATAGTAAATGGCAACTATCTCGGTACGCTCAGCTACTGAATAACGAGGCATTGTTCGAAATATTATCAAACACTGATAATAATCTCCCAAAGTTTTCCTTTAAATACCCAATGCATGTTTAGGATTGACCTATAGCCTCGTGTTTTTTAAATCCGGTCGTTTTTTTAACCAAAGTTTCAACTGGATTAGGTAATTCGGTTTCAATTGTCGTTTCAAACAATCGTAATTTGGCTTCACCAACTTGTAAATTTTTCAAGCTCGAATTTTCACTGATAAATAAATTGTTTTTCGTCGAGTGAACAATTTTTAAGGGTTTTCGATGACGGCCTACAACTTTATAATAGAAATTTTTTATCTCGCACCTAGTGGTCGAAAAATAATTTTTCAAAATTGGTGAAAAACATTACCGAAAACGCTCAAATTTCTCAAACTGATGTCCCCCGGTATAGAGAATTGACCTTCCAAATTTGAAATCGGTACTATAAATAGTTTTTGAAGAAAAAAAACACTTTTCCGAGCAAAAAAAAAGACCCTGTATACTGTATATTATAGTATATCTTCTCTTTTTGTTTACTTTGCATTTGTATGACATTTTACTAAATATTACATTTTAAATTTATCTTTACATATATACATGTTAAAATAACATTAAATATTAATCCAGGACATTTGTTGGTTTGAAATGGTGAATTATTTCTAGGTGTATTTAAAACCCTCAAATGTTTGCTATTTTTTAATATATTTATTTATAGGATGATAATTGCTTTCTTAATTGTGTTTAACCTCGCAACTCCTAAAACCGCCGGTGCCAACCGCCCTTTCGAAAAAAGGTTCCGCTCCCCAAAAAAACCCAAAGCAATATGGGCCTCTGCGATGCCAAACGTACTATAATTATCGCACACGTCGATAATTTCAAGCAAGTTTTACCTGGCCACTCCTTAAACCGCCGGCGCCAATCGCCTTTTCAAAAAAAGGTTCCGCTCCCCAAAAAAACCCAAAGCAATATGGGCCTCAGAGATGCCAGACGTACTAAAATTATCGCACACGTCGATAATTTCCAGCTAGTTTTCGAGGCGTAGTGTAATTTTAACAACGCTCTTTTCGATAATTCTTTTAAGATGTACAATAATTGCACTTAAATTTCCGAATTTAGCGGAAATCGGCTAATCAATCAATTTTCCGGACCTGGCAACACTTCTCTATTAAAAAATTTCAAATCCCCAAGGGAGCAATTGCAGCCTGCATACGGTACTGGAGTGGAGTGGAGTGGTATTGTTCGTGGCACGCTCTCAAGAGTTCTTACTACTCACTCACCACCTGATAACCAAAATAAATTGTTATTTGAATTTATTCCATTGCTTCTACAGTAGACAGTCGTCTTTTTTAAAGTGGTAAAAACTTAAATGGGTTCGGAAAACGAAATTGAATGTGAATCGTCGATAAAAGATAAGGGTGAGTTGATTTATTAAATAAAATTCCCATCGAATATCCTTCCTTTGAGTTTTCAATCCAAACTATGAATATTTGATATTTCAAGAACTAATTAAAAGAGTCCGGGGAAAGCATATTAATTTTTTATTATATCTAGAAAAAGATGTAGCTCAAGACATCGAAAATGAGGCGGAGGGGGATGAAAGTAGCGGGGCAAAAAAGGATAACGACGACGAGGAAAAACATAGTGAACATCACGTCCACAAAGAAGATAATAAAAAGAAGAGTGGCAAAGAGGAAAGCGAAGTGGATAAAAAGTGTACTTAAAAAGAATCACGAAAAAGTAAGCGAAAAATAAAATGAATTTTATGAAATATTGCGAAAAGAAATGTGTTTAACAATAGAGAAAGATGCAATGGGAAATGGCTGCCATTATTTTTTAGTAACACATTTGTTTAGGTTCTGCGTTTATTCGGTAGGTGGTCTATTCCGTCCGTCCTATTGTCATTTTTTATTTGCCTTTCCCTCGCGCTAGTCGGTGGTCTTTTCCGCTCACATTGTTCGGTGTGAAAAAAAACTTTACCGAGCGCATTGTTCGGACCATTGTTATTACCACGCCGCGCCGTTACAAAATGTCTTTTCTGCGCTATGAATCAAGCCTTACTAAAAGTGATTCCGAACGTTAAAATTTCAGTGTTTCATTTTCATTTCTCTCAAGCCATACACTGCAAATCTTTATGACACATATAGAGCACCTAAGAACATCTACTGAACACATAATTCTGTAACATGTGTATTTCAGACATTGCTTATATGTGCACTATATATGGCTTTTACGTTCCGTGCTTATTTACAAATGTCCTACAAATGTTCAATGTGTATTCTCTGTGTTCCCGTAACATCTGTATAACACCAAACAGTTACGGAACATAAGTGGTACTTTTGAAAAGCACATGTGTTACATCTGCAAGTGTTCATTTTGAATGCTGCTAGTGGTACATATGCAAATGTTCTTCATTTTGAATACTGTATTATACATCTGCAGGTGTTCTTTATTTTTATTGTTGTGTTACATCTGCAGGATTGGTGTCCTTCATTATGAATGATATTTGGTTGTTGTTGTAAAGATGGCCTGGCATCCATGAGCTTATTCAGAATTTAATTTCTAGGTACCTCAACCGCTCTTTTTTTTCCTATTTCAATTCGGTGGAGAGGTTTTTGAATACCTAAACTCTTAAAGTTATGTAGTTGTATACGACCGGCAAAAGGCGGTGCCTATCACGACAGTCGACAGTGTTTTAGTTGAGGTCAGGCTAGAGCTGATCCAAGTATATGTTGGGTCAATTTCACAAGTGAATTTTGATCGGTGGGGGAGGCAGTTGAGGTGTTCGGTGTACTATAGTACGAAAAGTCAGTGAGCTAGGAATGCAGAGTTTATTTCGGCGATCAGAAAATGGTGAACAACCATTATGAACGTTCGTGCCTATTCTACGGCCGTGTCGGGTGAAAATGGGATGGGATGTAATTCTAAGCCAGTTGCCTCTTCCAATGGCTGAATTTGTGAATTAAACATTACCTAAAATTAATGTCGTAGAAATTAGGTGATTCGTTTTAATTATTTATATCAGAATAAAACATTATTAACGCTTATCATTAAATGTCTTGCATTTTGATCGCGCGGTAAAGACCCAAACACGGAGCGGTAAAGACTTAGTTATATTATTTCCGCGCGGTATCGACCCACCTTGGATAAATAATAGTAGTTCCTACCTGGATATATCACTCTATCAAGTGTTTGTTATAGTCAGGTTGTGTGTGTAAAAATAATTCAACTACTTTGGAAAATTTGCCAAGTTCGATTTTTCAATTGAAATAGTTCAAACACATGTTAAACTAAATATATGGCCTTGTCTTAAAAAAATCTTTAACTTCTTTCAATTAGTTTTAATCATTTAAAAAATCGCAAAACTTTCGAAAAATGTTGCCGGGTTTTGGTGTTACTTAGCACCAGTAGTCTAATATTTAATATGTTTTATCATTCACAAAGAAAGCCCCATATGTCAACAACATTGTTTTAGATTATTAAAAAAACTTATGATTTAAATATTAATTAATTAAATATCAAACACAAATATGAACATTAAAATAATTAAGATAATTTAAAAAATATAATTTTAGAAAAAGATAAAAACCACTTTTTAAAGTTTATTTAAACAAATTAAAGGATGCGACAGCACTGGATGTTTCGTGACTAAAGGTCTAAAATCAAACTTTCAAGCTTTTCTTGCCAGTGACCAAGACATTTTGAATGCCTTTTCTCTCCTTGGAAATAATACCGGGCCTGTTCCAGAGGACATTCATTGCAAAATGGAAAAATACGTTTGTTTACTTTATAAGAATCGTGATGAAAAATGTGCAGGGTCGTTGAGACATCTTCGTTGGGAAATGTTTGCGAAGTTAGGAAGGGAAGGTAGGCAACTTCCGCCGACAACAGCCACATTAATTCCCCACACAAATCGCGCCCATTTTCACACTTTGGTTTTAAAGAAATCCAAAGAACCATTGCCGGGATTACCACTCGCAACTGACTTTGGATGGGAGTATTTGGAACATGTGTATAGGCCAAAACAATGCAACCTGCCTCCCGCACCAGAAGCTCTTTTAGAGCTTCGAAAATGTAATTGCACAAAGGGATGTAAAAACCGATCGTGTGGGTGTTGCAAAAACAATCTTGAATGCACTGACCTATGTAGTTGTAGGGATAATTGTCAAAACAAAAGAGACATTGAAATGTCGACAGATGATACTATGTAAACTTAGTCGGTTAAACATTAAAAGCGAAATATTGTAAAAAATAAATATCTTAATTATTTCAATGTTCACATTTGTGTTTGATATTTTAATAATTAATAATATTTAAATCATATCAGTTTTATAATAATCTAAAACAATGTTGCGGAAGTACAGTGCGTCTTAGCGATTTCGATAAAACTTATTAAATATTAGGCTACGGGCTCTAAGTAACACCGAAACTCGGCAACAAATTTCGAAATATTTGCGATATTTTAAATGATTAAAACTAATTGAAAGAGGCCAAAGAATTTTTTAAGACAAGGCCAAATATTTAGTTTAACATGTGTTTAGACTATTTCATTTGAAAAATCGTACTTGGCAAAATTTCCAAAGTACTTAACAGCTGCTACCTGACTATTACGGGTTCTGCCTTGTTGAAAGCTACGTGTTACGGGAGTTTCGGAAATTCTCCGTTAACTTCGCCTAAGCGGCGTTGCTGTTGCAAAATCCATTAGCTGGTCAGATTTTTTCCAAGCGATACATCCAGGTAGGAACTACTATTATTAATCCAATGACCCACAATCCGTGTGTTTAAGGGTCCAATGTCTACGTGTTCATGTATTTCAGGTCCATTGGTGTGCGCTATTAAGTCTTTTGACAATTTAAAATGCGCAATTGTTTTTTTATATCGGTATATTACATACAAGGAAACAAACATTTAGAAACCGCTATCGAGTATAAAAATTTTAATGTCGTTTTTTTTAAAAATTCTTTCCACCAATCTTGTCCAGGGCAATTTTCTTTGAAAAGATTGAATCGCCTTTCCTTAACAATCATTTCCCGTACCATTTTCAGAATTTGCCTTTTAGTTTGACCATAGCCAATCTCTGACATCTTAATGGTCCATTTGTCGGTTTCTTCTCACTTAGAACAGTTCCAATACGTGGCATCAGGTCAGTTATCCCGGTCTATTTGTTGTACAAGGCATACATTTTTAACGCTTTACTTATATTGCTCAAATGCAATTTCACATTAAGATCATATTTTAAAACCAATTAAAATTAAATTTACAAAAATATTTGAATATATAACTATTTATATTTATTCACTTTTTAGGCTGTCTTTCCAGTATTGTTAATAAAATTAAATGTCACTTTTGAATGACCCTTAAATAGAATTAACTTAGTTAATTTTTTGCGTATGGCAGCTCCCTATAGTTTTCCCCAATAACGGTATTTAAAAAGAATATAGGTAAAGTATTAATTTTGCTTTTAATTGCTTTAAATACAATTTTACTTTTACTAACAAACAAATTATAAGAGAGCTGAATGAAAAGTTCCAAAATGATGTTTAGGTATAATAAACAAAACAAACCCAATGGCTTATACAGTATACCCAGACACAAATTTATGATAATCCTCTTCATTCAAATTCGGCATAGTTCCACTTAAAAAGGCCTATGATGTTGTGGCTATTATTTTTCTAACACAACAGATCAGAATTAAACAGGCAAGTTACTTGGGTTTTTAATAATGGCTATAAAATGATAGAGTGAAAGGGAAACAAAAACCCAATGGCTTGTACAATTTATATACCCCTTTGGTATAGTCACAATAATTAGTATAATACGGGATAGTGTTACTAATAGACCAGATAATTTTTATGTGGTCATTTTATGATCTCATAATGTATTCATTGTTTAACAATTGCCATCTGCTTGCCGGAGACACAGTTAACGCTTAAATACAAATGCTCTTACATATTTAGCTTAAAACTCTCAGAGATGTATTCACTAGTAAGAAATTTAAAACAACGATAGTGCGCGAGATAAATGTTATATTTTAAAAACCAAACTAGTTTCGGAAAAGTTTTCGTTCAATCATCTAAAACTAGTTGCTCTTATTTAAAAAAAAATTATTTTATATCATATCGTTGTTTTTAAATTCTCGAAACATTTTGGATTGATTTGTTTTTACTATCATCAACAATCTTTAAAATAAACGGTAATTTCCTTTTACTCAAGTGGAATAAAATTTATTAAATAGTCGTTTGACGTTTAAAAATCAATTTGAATTCTGTTTAAATAACCCGCCGTTTTGTTGAAACTCATAAGTCATAAGCAAACACTTAAATGAAATTGCCCGCCGTTAATAATTCGAGGATTAATGTTTATTACTTGAAAAATGACACATTTTCGCTCCTGGAATACGCCACTTTCTACACGACGGAATAAAACATTGTGAAGGCTTTATTGTAATTAAAACAAGTTGGCAAGCTTGCCAAAATATACCTCTCCTCGGAAGAATTTGTCCTTGGGCGTATTAACTACTGGACTCGGCACTCAACGGTATTTCGCAATATTCAAAGCATCCGCCTAAAAACGTAGACCCGGTTCTATCCGAACCAGTAGAATATTTTTTATTATAATTATAATAAATATTACACATATTATTGCCTTTTACAAATTTTCAATATCGTAGAACAAAAAACCAACTTTACACTCAAACCATTATTAAATTAACAAAGCAACAAAATGAGAATTGGAAAATTCTAAATTTAAAATTATTAGAACGCTCACGAAACGTAAAATATACATGTGATAAACTATTTTATAGACAAAAACCAACCCATTGTATTATACATCTTAAAAAATAAAATGTATATGGAAAACAAAAGTTAAAGCGAAAACCAAAACTATAAGTGAAAGCACTAATAAAAACTGCGTGGGCTCATGACGACAACCCAACGAAGCCGATAAAAATCAATGCAAATAAAATAAGTGACAAAAAGGTTCCTCCAAAAAAATTTACCATTTCGCGGAAGAAGTAAATAATTTTAAAAGAATAAAAGATAAAACAAATATACAACAGCAAAAACAAAACGTCAAATAATAGAAGAAAAAATCTTTAAAAAAAAGATTAGGCCTTCAAAATTTCATTCGTAAAAAAATTCAAGACTTTATTAACTATTATGCTTACGATAAGTGTCTTATTTGCAGTATAGCTAAGGAGTTATCGTTAATTCTGTGGTAGAGCGCTCGATTGCCTGACTAAACGGCCCGGGTTCAAAACCTGGGTGGCGCATTCGTTTTTAATGAATAGAGAAATCGCTAAATTAGAATTTCTTCGATGTAATAGTTTAAATCTTACACGAAATCTTGTTCTATTTCAATTAAACCAAAATTTCATATTCTATTAAATTAAAATAAAGCTGAAGGTCTACTTTTCAATGAAGCGTAATAAGCGTCGGTGGTTCTGTGGTCTCGGGTTCGAAACCCGCCCGATGCGATCGCAAATTGATACTAAGACGAATACCGTGAACAATTGGTGGAAACCCTGCCATTGGACGTTGAGAGGTTGCCATAACACTCAGCACTTGGTCCGTCCCAAAGTCAATAAGAAGGAGTTGGAGAGAACGCACCCATAACAACTGGCGCAACGGTGAGCGTTAACGAAAAACAAATTCAACCAAACGCAACGTAATCGCAAATTTAGCCGTTAACGCTTACCGCCACACGGTGGTTTTGGCAAACTTTAAACTGCTAAAACGGTTATTCGACTGCGTACGCAGTGATCCAAGAAACTGCGTACGCAATGATTACCCTTTGCCTCGAAAATGCGAACGCGTTCGCATGCCTGACAGACAGACCCACAGACAGACAGACACGGTGGTTGTATAACAAAGTCCCCTCGGAGAGGTAAAAATAAATACCAAAAAATTCATAAAAGTAATTAAAATAATTAGGTCCGAAAAAAAATTGTCGTTCGCCAAAAGCGCCAGATAGTAAATATAGACGTAAGTAGTTATGTGCCGTATTCCTAGCCAAAAGGGGGCGTGGCTACCGCGTCCCCAGCTGCGTGGCGGGGGGGAATGAAGCGGGGAATCGCGATTCCGCCCCCCCTCGGGCGCGTGACCTGAATAATTAATGAGATTAACAGGTGTTAATTAGTTGACCTGTCAATCAAGTAGGTAAGCAAGTGTTTTAAAAGGGTGCATATTAATGAGCGTGGTATTGTTTAACTAGGTGGATTACCGTTATGGGTCATTGACCTGTTAGATAGTAACATGTGTTTAGGATCATCAAGTAGTTATATGTTTGAATATTAATTTTTGGCGGGAAAGTGTAAGCGTCGCGTGTATAAAAATCAACAAGTGGTTAAACTCTTTAGGTTTATTAATGTACACTTATGTTTGACATGAATATTAATATATGGCTTAAGTTTGTACCTTTATAATTAACCGTTAGGGTTCATGACCTGGTAGCTATATGGTTGTTAAAGTTTTGGCGCGAATTTAACACGTGTTCTGAAGACCGTTAGAAATTGTAAGCGTCGATTAACAAGTAGGAATGGTACGTTTTAACCAATCTGTATGAAAATGGTTTATATAATACAACTAACGTGTATATTAAGAAAGAGACAAAAATAAATATAAACAGTTTATTTAAATTAAAATTTTAAGGGCGCCACCTAAAATTACATAAATTAGTTGCTAATATAATAAAACATGTTGAATATATTACCCCCTTCCACGATGATTTTGATCCCCGGCGCTAGAAAAAATTCATATTATAATTTCATACGTATTAAAATATATTTAACGAATTACCTTTCCTCAAGTCCAGTACTCGTATTTCCGCCGACAATGACGGGTTGATCAAAATCTCCCGATAGGGAATCGTGGGAGAGTTCGAGGGCGTTGGGGAGTTCTCGGGTGTTGGTGGGTCCGAAGGCGTGGAGGGTGGTGGCAGCGTGTCGGGTCCTATTGTTAGAAATTTTATAAAAGTATAATAAAAAATAGAAAATAATTACTTCGAACTGGTCCTAGGTCCGCGTTTTCTCCTATAATTTAATAATTATCAATTACTTGTTACAGTATATTATCAAAAGTACATTACTTCCGCGTCCTCTCCCCTTCACTACTTTAATGAAATCTGCTGTAGTGTTGGAAGCCCTAAATTTTTAAATTTTTGTTGAAAAGGTTCGTATTAAGACGTTTTACAACTTACATTGTAGTTCAGGAACGAAATGTGATAAAACATGAAAAAATCACGCCTTTTATACCCGGCAATCTTAACCTAAATATTTGATTTACTATAGCTCGAGGTTAGGTTCGTGTATGGAATTTTTCTCGAGAAAACATTGATTTATTTTAAAAAACCGTTGCGTTAATAGAGTACGTAAAAATTGTTACAAAACCATTAGAAAATGGAGTTTCCTAAGCATCCCGCTAGGGGTTTATTTACCACATGTTAATATAAAAAAAACGTTGCGTTAATAGAGTACGTAAAAAAATTGTTACAAAACCATTAGAAAATGGAGTTTCCTAAGCATCCCGCTAGGGGTTTATTTACCACATGTTGATATAAAAAAACCGTTACGAAAAATTACGAGTACCTAAAACCGTTATGAAAATTAGCATGTGTTATAGAAGTTCCTAAGCGTCCCGCTAGGGGATTTTAGTTTATTACGAAAACTTACGCATGTATTAATAAAAAGCGTTAGATAAATTAGCATGTGTTATAGAAGTTCCTAAGCGTCCCGCTAGGGGGTTTTGCGACTATAAATAGAGGGACGCGCTTTATTTGCATTTATTTCACAACTTGCATTCGACTTGAAGAAATTGTAAGTAAATTTTAAAATTTGGGGAATTACCTTTTTTAAATGACCGTTTATTGTTAGGAAATTATTCTGGCACGATGGACTTTGACCGCAAAGTAATAGTTTATTAATTCAGTCTATTTTTTATACCATTTAATTTAGTTTAATTTTTAGAACCAATCCGAAACACCTCCCTGCTCCCAGGTCAATAAGGTCCGTCGTCGATTAGATTTCGGAAACAAAGTAAATATTAAGAAAACTCGTTTCGAAGTAGACATCCCGAAGAATCAACCCGATATCATAGATTTAACATGCCACGAGGTACTCGATAGCCCTTCGAAACAATCGCCATTCAAACCAGTTGATGCGCCACCCAAAAGCACCCCATCCAAGCCAGGCCCATCTCAACCAGGTCCATCTCAAGCCGGTCCATCTAAGCCAGTAGACGACGGCTGGACAGATATAGTCGTAGAGTTTTCCCGTCATAAAAATTTCGGGATAAAAATTGCAAGTTTCAAAAATAACTTGTATTTAGATATAAGGCGTTACGTCAAAAATAGCGATCGGCCAACCGCGACAAAAGACGGCGTTTGCGTCAAACTAGATTCGGCGTATGAGTTAAAAGAGTATCTAGAACAGATAGTTTATGAAGAAGGTGATTTTCAACTAAGAAACGAGAAGGTTGAAATTCTAGCGGGTCGGCGAGGTGAAGTTCTAGTTTACAAGAACCGTGGACGTCACTACGAAAAACTATTAAACTTGCAGAATTCCGGCGAAGTTTACGACGTCGCGACAACGATTCAAACCGTATTAAATATTTACGCAGGACTTTAAAAACACCATGGCCCTCGATCTTAGCACCCGTTTCAACCCTAAAAATTTTTACTCAATAGATAAAATCATTGCCAGTTCTTCTCGAAAGTATAGGTGTAAATCTATGCTATTCGAGTGTAATTTTAAAAATTTAGACCAATTAAACCACGCGGATATCAGTAACCAACTGACCCGTATTTTCCAATCAATATTAGATAGAATTACGGCCGATAATTTAGGCTACACGCGCGTCAGGGTGGTGGTAATTTCCGATGAGCTGCAAGATCCGATAAATTTCCAATTAATGAATATCAATGAATTGACAGCTGAGAGAATTTTAACGGGGATTGAAAAGGTAGCGCAGTCCGTAAAAACCATTTATTTAGATTCACCCCTCCGATTCGACCTAATATTTCTTCAAGATACCCCTATGAGAGGACTTCCTCGCAGTGTTAGAAGCAGAAGTTATGAATGTTTAGATCAGTATATCAACCAAGGTAACACATTTATTCCCATTAGAAATACGGACAATTTATGTTTTACGAGAGCCCTGGCGGTGGGAAGAGTTTTGGCCGACTATCAGCATTTAAAAAGTTTAGGACTGGGTGCTAGTTTTAATCAAAACGATTTAAAGACAATTAGAAATGGGAAAAAACCCGAACAAGAAATTCAAGCTAAAAAATTACACGCCCTAGCGGGGGTTCCCGAAGGCCCCGTAGAAATAATAGACATTAACCGATTCCAAAATATATTACCCGACTACCAAATTATATTAATCTCGGCGGACGATAATTTCGATAAAGTGTTTATTGGACCCTTTAAAGAAAAACAAATTTTCCTCTTAAAAATTAAAGACCACACCCACGTCGTACGATCTTATTCGGCCATGTTTGGGGCGCAATCTTTCTGTAAATTTTGTCTTACCCTGTTACATAATAGCAAACAGAAAAAAAGTCACGACTGCGGACCCAATCTTAAATGCCGTCGATGTCGCGGCCCAGAGTTCCACCCCAGTATAGAACAGGCTACCCGTTGTCATGACTGTAATAGGTATTTTGCCGGACCAAATTGTTTCTCCCAACACGTAGAACTAGGAACCTGTCAGGTTTTAAAACGGTGCTTGAATTGCGGGAAAGACTATGAAGGCAATCATAATTGCGACAACAAATGCGCTTTTTGCAAAATCGAGCATCCCAAAAACAAGTGTCACGTCCGCCCATTAGAAATAAAATCAAATGAGAAACGACTATGTTATTTTGATTTTGAAACCATAACGACTGACACTAAAATTAGACCAATTTTAATCATTTCCGCGATGCAAGAAGCGCCATTTTCGACCAATTATGATTACCGAAAATTTCACGGCTTTGATTGCGTTCAAAATTTCCTAGATTATTTATTAGCATGCCAGGTGACAGTTAATGGTCGGAAAAGAGATACGGTTACGAGGCCGGTCTTTGAAAACGTCATATTAATTAGCCATTTCGGGAGTGGTTTCGATACGTTGCTTATTCTTAACGGTCTATTAAAACGAAAGATTAAACCCGAGATAATTTATACCGGTTCCAAAGCCCTGGGTATGTTTCTCGCCCAATTTAAAATAGCCTTTATCGATAGTTTCATGTTCCTACCTACAGCCCTTCGAAATTTCTCGAAAACTTTTAAGATTGTCCAAAAGAAAGGTTATTTTTGTTATTCATTCGCTACGGAAAACAATTTAGATTACATCGGCGCCCTCCCCGAGAAAGAATATTTTGGTATCGACAAATTTACGGACGAGGAAATCGTGGAATTTAATCAATGGTACGATTCCCAACGTTACGTCGTTTTTGATCTAAATAAAGTTTTAACCGAATACGCGATCGATGACGTTAAACTTTTACAGAAAGGATTCGATAGTTTTAGAAATTTATTTTTAAAAACAGTCGATTTTGATTTGTTAGGGTCAAACGCCATAACGTTGCCGGGAGCCGTCACAAATTTATTCCTTAGTAGATTTGTCGAACCAAACACTATCGCGATTGTTCCGGGGACGGGTTATAGGAAACGGCATAGTGTCAAGGCCCTAAAATGGTTAGCTTATTTGGAAAAAAAACTCAACGTGAAATTTCAAACGGCGCGATCGCTAGGTGGAGAACATGTCATTTACCCCTATCGATTAGACGGTTATTGTTCCTCGCCCGAAATAATTGCCGAATTTTACGGCTGCCATTACCATAAATGCCCACTGCACACTGACCACCAGGCTTACGATAAACAGTTAAAAGATTATAATTTAAATATTTATCTCAAAACCCTCGACCGCGAAAATTTTTTAAAAAAGGAAAGGCCTAATGCACAGTTTATTAGTATATGGGAGCACGAGTATGATCAGTTAGTAGAAGACCCAGCAATTGCGAGTTTCTGCGATTCCCTACCCTTTACCAAACCGATAGGAGCGAGAGACGCCATTCGTGGGGGGAGGGTCGAAAACTTTGTAATTTACGCCGAAGCCACTCCCGATCGACCAATCAAAGTCGTGGATTTCAATAGTATGTATCCGTCGGTCCAGATGAGTTCCTATAAATATCCCAAATCAAGCCCCGAAATTATAACTTGTAACTTTAATTTTTCCGTTAACGCTTATTTTGGTCTGATTAAAGCTACGGTGCTGCCACCTACCAATTTAAACCTCCCAATTCTCTCAGCTAAAATTAATAGTAAAATTTATTATACTCTCTGCTACAAATGTGCAGCTGAACAATGTTTCGAATGTACCCATACTGATCGAGAGCGTAGCATAACCGACGTGTGGACGACTCCCGAGTTTTATCTAGCGATAGAGTACGGTTACAAAATTATTACAATTCACGAAGTACATCATTACCGAGAGACATTCGATAAAGATTGTCCGCTATTCGATGACTATATTCGGCTTTTTTACAAAATCAAAGTTCAAAATTCGTCGTATCCAAAAGACATAATTACATTAGAACAAAAACTTAATTATTTACGAGACTTTAATGAAATTGACGGGTTAGATTTAAATTTAGACGATATAACCGATAATCCCGCTTTAAAAGCTATTGGCAAACTTAGTCTAAACAGTCTGTGGGGCAAAAATTCCATTAATTTAAATCGAGGCCAAAGTGTTTTTATTAATTCTTATAAGGAATTAGTCGATAAAACCAAAGAATTAACGGATTTTAAACTACTAGACGATGATATAGCCTTAGTCACCACTCGTTTTCGGGAAGACTACGTTCCAACTTATCGGAAAGGGTCACCAACGATAGGCGCGTTTGTAGCCAGTTACGGCCGTATTAAATTATACAAATTAATGGCTCAAATTGGTTCTAATTTAAATTACGTCGATACTGATTCTGCTTTTCTTTATATGAGTAAAGACTTAAATATTCCGCTAGGGACTACCCTAGGTACATTAGCATCAGGGTTTATTAAGTGAGAAACCGGAAGAAATATTTGATAGTTCTATAAATAACTTGCTCGTTCTCGACGATCTCTCTCAAAGTTGTTTAAATAACGCGTACGTTTCGGAATTATTTCGTGTTGG
Source organism: Leiobunum rupestre (assembly GCF_980474605.1). Lineage (NCBI taxonomy): Eukaryota > Metazoa > Arthropoda > Arachnida > Opiliones > Sclerosomatidae > Leiobunum > Leiobunum rupestre. The sequence goes on along the minus strand of NC_143390.1, from coordinate 61,150,894 downwards.
TAGTCACCACTTAAATTTAACTATATTATTCTTAACCCAAAATGTTTTTGGTCAAGGTCGAGCGGCTCGCGATATTAGCTTGAACTCATCGTACATTGTTCTATTTAAGAGTCCGCGTGATCCTAGTCAGATTAAATGTCTCAGTCGACAAGTATTTCCTAATAACCCAAATTTTCTAAGTACTGTGTACAATAATGTAACTGCTTCTCGACCCTATTCTAATATTGTTTTAGATTTAAATCAAGAAACACCAGAACATTTCAAAGTGCGAACAAATTGCTTATTTGAAGAGGGCCCAATGATAACTTTTCTAGAGTAATGGTGACGGGTTTAAAAATAATGTTTAAAAAAAAATTTATTTTGTTAAATATATTCTATAAAAAATATGTGAAAATGTTTTCATTGTATAAATTCTTTGTGTTTTTTGAATAAATTTGAATGTATTTATAAAATTGTTTCATTACGTAAGATGACTTGGCCACGAGCGATACGGGAACATAAACCTTATTTAACGCTCATTAAAAAAGCTTCCCCCAGTCAGCGCAAATTTTTAATTAAAAACGCTAGTCCCGAACAATTAAACTCTATTTCTAATATTTGTCTTAATATTACCCGGGGGGCGCTACCTGTAGGCGCAAATAGGAAAAAAATATTACAGCGCTATAAAGCGTGCATCAGAAAACTTGCTCGTAAAAATTTAACCGACTTAAACCGTCGAAAAATTCTAATATCTCAGCGAGGCGGATTCTGGGGTGCAATTCTCGGTTCATTAATTCCCGTGGTTCTTAACCGTATTATTAATCGATGAAAAAATTCGTTTTAGTCCCCGCTGATAGCTATTTTAGCGATACGGCCAAATTAATAGACATTATTCAAAATCAAATGAAAAGTATCATAAATAAACCGATTAAAGTAGGGAGTGAGGAGGATACGTTACGAGAGTATTTAACTATGCTTCAAAGGTACTTTAAAATTAAAGAATTTCAAGGAGTCCCCGCCGTTCGTTTAGAGCCCCCAGCGATGCCTCCTCCATCGAATACGTTAGCTCCTCTTCTCGCACCGGCGCAGATTATACGGCCCGTGGCCCCTCTTCTCGCACCGGCGCAGATGATACGACCCGTAGCTACACCAACAAATTCTCCGAGAAATGTCTCTCGCGGTTCCCCCGTTTCACCCAGTACTACGTTGATTTCTCCCGATCCGATTCCCGTTTATCTACACGCGGAACCGAGACCCCCTCTTCGACCTACTCCCCCAGTCCCGGCGTTTCTACCGGATCATTTGATAGCGGAGTCAACACCGAATATTCCCGAAGCCGTCCACGAAGCACTCCGCCGCGAGTTTGATCCTCTTTCAAGTAGTACACCACGCCGTTCCGAAAGTACCAGTAACATAAGGAACCTCTTCAATACGTCTGAAGGCGCGACGGGTACTACACGAGACAGCGACGTAACGTATAGGCCATCGGCTGAAAGCGTGGAGAATTTATCGGAGGCTGTGTCTCTACCATTTTCGGATAAAGATTTGCAAACGAATGAAAAGCACGTGAAGAGAAGACTAAATGTTCGCAAACCTTATCCGACACCTAAAAACAGACGCCGCGCATTAAGCCCTCTTAAAAAATGGAAAAATTGATACAATAAAAATTTATTGATTACAATATTTATTTTCGTGATTCATTAAATGCAGACACATATTCCATAACGAGATTATGTCATTGATATATAGAGTATCATTATACATATCTAATATTTCTCTATAAGTATACCCCGAACATTTACATACGATATAAAATAAACAATGAGCACCGCATGTTTCCGAGTCAATCGGTTGGATAATATTTTTATTATATACCCACTTTTTAGCTAAATGACCCAAGTTAAAATTGTACGTAACAGGTGAATTTCCAAACGAACAGAAAAATTCTCCCTTTCCCGATTCAATAAACACAGCGACCCAATGAGAACCTGGTTCCGTCGAATCGTCCGTATTTATAATAAAACAATACGTTTTCTGTTTCGGCGCTTTTTTGGGAATCGCGTCTTTGGAAAATGTACCAATGTAAAATGGGCGCGTTCTATAATCACATTTCAAAAATTCATCAAGCTGATTAGTATTCATGATAGAATCTTTTGTAGTTCTTCGGGATAGAATGAACCCAAGATGACTTGATTATTTTGATCTTGTATGACGTAAACAGGACGAGGTCTATTAATCACTCTCTTAATAGTAAACACTTCCTTCGACCAGTACCCCTTGTAGCCTTTAGTAAACGCTTTCGGGGCTTTTGTTAATCGAACACGTTCACCGACTTTGAATTTGGCTTTTTCCCTAATTGATTTTTTACCGTAAAGATTTTTCCAAACTAAATGCTCATTATCAACCGTTACTTCACACGGTTTGAACCCGGTCGACCTGTGTACACTGTTATTATACGATCTAACAATTTTCGGTAAATCCTTAATGAAATTTGGTTTCTTAGTTTTAGTAATTAAACGATATATTTTGTTCTCGAGAGTTCTATTGGCGCGTTCTACGATTCCGCATTTTATGTCCCCGTAACTTACAAAATGTTTTATATCGTTCTTTTTTAAATAATCCTGTACGGTCTTATTAAGAAATTCCTTTCCTTGATCCGTATTAATTTTCATGGGTTTATTAACTTTGTGAATTTTTTTAGCGCCTGTAGAACGTCTTTCCCGCTCTTTGTTTTCAAAGGTAACGCGGATAAAAAGCGCGATAAAACGTCAATGTTAACTAAAATATAATTATAATCCGGTTTCAACTCGTCCAAAACTATTAAATCCATTTGATGAATTTCATTCAGTGACGTCACATATGTTGGTGTACGAGCAAATTTAAGCTTTCGGTCTCTATGCAACGTATAGGGGTCTTGCGTTAACAACCATTTTTTAATTTTGGTCTTTGGAATTAAGGGCAAACTTTTTTCTAATCGCTTGACACCGCCTAATCCCCCTGGATTTTCAGGATCGTAATAGACTTTCTCTATGGTTTTATTCATGGCCGCGCGCTTTGACCTTTTAACTTGTAATAAAAATTAAACAAACCATATTCTTAAATTTATACCCTTTATTAAAACAAAAATTCTGTAATAATTTCATTTACATCGTTAACCATTGCATGAAATAAATTATGTATGTTTAAAGAACAATGTGGGTAGTTTTCGTTAAAATTATTTAGAGTCTTTTGATAATTGACCAGAGGAAGAGCTCTTTTCACATTAGCCTCAAGCCTTTCAGACCAATGCGAAGCTACGGGAAGGCACGTAATGTCATGAGCCAATTGAAAGTGACATGCTGTATTTTCACAGGATCCCGTTAACGACATTAGAATCTCGGTTAATTCGTCTTTAATACATTTCTTCATACACTGGTAACAGTTTTTTCTCTCCTGAATTTCCGTATTAAGACTTAAGCGAATAATTTTTAACCGCTCCCAGCTTGTTTTACACATTGCAAAACCGTTTGAAGTCGAGTACAAGACATTATACTTGTCATTAGCTCCGCGGACGTGCGAACGCAAATCAATAAATTTACCTCTTTGACATATAAATCCTTCGAGTTTTACGTAATCGGTTAGCCAACTATGAAATCGGGTTGGGGGTTTTGTCAAGTCAAAGAATGTGTCAATTTCATCGGAAAATGTCCATAAGTTTTCCCAAACGTTAAGATTAAATGAAACGTATTTTCTATGCCCTTGGCGTTTAATTTTAAGATCGGTACCCGGAATGTCATTTGAAAGAAAAATTTCCAGTTTATCGGAGAGATAATGAGAGCGTGACATGGTTGAACGATTGCAAGCGAGGAACTGTTAAACCGCTTAAGGTAAAATGCTTTAAATGGGTTTTATTCGGCGTTATAAATTACTTTGCGATCGCGTGTTATCAAAATCTCATTATCGAATTCAAAATACATTATACATGTCACATTATGTGTTAATGCGTTTTTAAATTGCACATCGAGTCGTAAACTACCGTCCTTTCTAAGAGACATATAATCCCCACTAGCATTGTTGTCGCTTGTTAGATCGAATAGATACATGTTATACCCGGATTTAAAATTTTTAAAACTTATGAAATTACCACGGTCGGCCCCATCGATCCCCATCGCGGAAAATAGACTCTGATAAGGTAAACAATAATTCCCTTCGTCGTAGTCCATTTGGAACCCATCGGGAGGATAACGATCAGGACCCACCGAGAGGGACAAACCGGTCACGTTTAAATGTTCAAATTGTAAACTATTACTATTCAATGACCCGATAAACGCATCTTCCTTGACAAAGACCACAATAGCTCGTTTCGGTAATCTACCTAAAATGATGTTATCGCGGTTTATACTCGTTAGGCCTCTCGCTACGCTAAAATTTTTAACAATCGTTTGCGTTAAGGGAAAGATAGCTGGAATATCTGATTCTAGCATTTTTGCATGCGCCAATACGATTGAAGGATTAACTTTAACTTTTGTCACGTACAAGTACGCTTGGTCTATAACTAGTTTATAATCCTTGCCTGCTTCCATAGACATGACGGTAGTTAGGCGCGGGCTTCTAACTAAACGAAATCGTACCGGAACTTGGTTTAACATAAACTTATTAATTTTGCAAATATCAACAGACAAAGGCCCCATTATTTCAAAGGATTGCGATTCTTTTGATCTTGAGCCTCGCTTCAGGGCCCCGTTGGACTCTGACTTGAACGTATCTAACCACATCTCCGAAGGCTTGGTCGTAGACTCCATATAAAACATTCCGTTTTGGAGCTGCGAATTTTTTGCATCTTCTCCATAGTTGACTAATTTTTCAATGTAGGAACTGTAAGCGTAGCAGTTGTTCGCGGACTGGGTAGAAGTATCCCCGAGATAACAATCGCATTGACTAAAAAGCGACCCTATAAGATTATTCGTTGGTGCCACTTTTGTTTCAGCGGCTGGGACATTCGATCCATCGTTATGTAAAAGTCTCAGTTTCAATTTTAACATAGTTTTTGATAAATCCATATATAAATCTTCCGACGCGGGAATAAAAAATTCCAGAGGGCCATTGTCCGATAAATTGTTTGTTGGTAAATATCTTATTTCCGTTGTGGTAATTACATTAGTATTGACCAATGGGCGTTGAAAAATATCCAGCTGACTTAGCATTCCCTCGTAAACCGCCATTATTATCCTAAAAAGTCAAGTTTGGTTCTTTTTGTAACTCTCCGTTTGGACACTTTTTTTCGTTTCCTAATGGGGCCCGTTCGTCGTTTACGGCAGCCGCTGCCAGACTGATTTGTCGTTAATCGATCAGCCGCTTTATGTAATAAATTGCTACCGGCGATTCTTAAATTGTTCTTTAACGTTTCTTTAGGGTCATGTCCTTGTTTTAAATCTTGCCACCATCTCTTGCCTACTCCAAAAGCCTCATTGGTCACGGGTTTGATAATGGGTGTTATATATTTTATAAGCTTTTTAAAAATTCCGCCCACGCCTCTTCCCCGTTGATAAACAGGTCCGGCAAAAAATGGTCCGCCACCATATTGTTCGCGGTAATATTTGAAATAACTTTCACTGTCGGCCATTTCGTCTCAAATGAAGTCTAATGACACTTTTTCCGTTTATAAAGGCTATTGTTTCGCCAAAATCCGTTTTCATGTCAATGTCAACTATTTCTGTATTATTTGTTCTCAAAGGATAGTAATCAATTTTGTCAAAAATAATAGATTTTTCAAACGGCTTATCATTTCCAGCTAGCGGTATTATTTTCATCAAAGGGGCAAACGTATCGCCTACATATTGAGGGTATATTAAATTTGAATATATATATAGTGTTCTGGCTCCCATTGATAAATCAGCAGCGTAGAGACTATCTGTATTGGCCAAGAGTTCACTAAAGCGCGTAAAGCCTAGCATTTCACCGAGACCTTTCTCAGATGAATGAAATATAATTGCGAAACCCGCCGCGGCTCCAATGTGAACGGATCCATTATGGTTAATGGTTAATTGAAATTTATCCCTTATTTCCTCATCCAAGGTTAACATCATTGCGTCTAAAATGTCTTGGACACTCGAGTAAGCACCAGACGGTATTTGATAATCAATTCGAGTTTCGACTCTAAACGCGGCGTCTTGTACATTATCACTTCTAATTTCAATGTAATTAAAGTTATTTAACGATAAGGACTTTATATAACCAGCAAAAGGTTTCGTACAAAAATATGACCCAATATGAAATCCGTCTTTCCGATATGGATTTATGTTAGGTTCAAAATCGAGAAGCTCTTTAATTGGTCCATTGGGAATTCTAATATGGTAGTTATTGGTGGTTATCAAATTCCAACAGAGCCCGTTTGGTTTTGTGTGGAGTTCAATTTTAATTTCATTATCAAGCCCGAATTCTTTTAAACTTTCATTAAGCGCTGCAATAAGTTTGCGCACGACACTATATCGAAGGATATTTCCATTCTGGTCTTTCTCCGCTTCAATTTTACCCACTTTCACTGATATTTTAAAGTATGTAAACGGTTGCACGTTTTTAACGGTTGTCGTGGAAACTGCTAAAAATGACCGGTTTTTTTCTGTAATATTTTCCCATGTTGGCGGTAATATAATTTCGCTAATTCCAACTTCAAAATTTGAAGGTACATTTAAAGGTCGTCCTAAATTTACTTTATAAGTAGACGCTGTATTTTCCGGGTATAAATCGCTCGAAGCGTTACTCGGTAATGTTAAAAATAGATCGTCCATTGCAAAAATAATATGGCCACTAGTCTGAACCACCACGTAAACTTTAATTAGATACGATATTAACAACTGATTATATACTATGACATTCCTTTCTAATTTATAGGGCTATTCACCTCTAGTTATCGATAACCTGATTCTGATTTCCAGTTTTTCCTGGATTTACTGATATAAAAGGACGGGATTTTTTCCATGTTTTCTCACAATTCGTTAATGTTTCTGATAAAAAGTCTTACGTTCCTTATGAAAAATCAACAATCTACTAGTAGCTGGGATCTCTCTCGACATGGTAATATACTTATAATAACATTCAAATTATTGTAAAATATTCCACCAAAAAATGTGTGTTAAGCTAGTCTTAAAACAACTTAATGTTTTCCCGACATACGTTCTAAAACGCCTCACTTGGTGGCGCTGGAGAAACTTTTTGACGGGGCCTCGTACCCAGTTTAACCCCCCCCCCCCCCCCGACCTCCCATAAATCTTTCTATCATACACCTTATTTAAATTGAATAATACAATATATATATATATATATATATATATATATATATATATATTTATATATACGACCCAAAACAAAATACTAGCTCAAAATTATAGTTTTTTACCTTGTCAAATGACAATGATGAGTCCGTTACTGTTCGTTGAGCTTCACCAATGGCCGTTAGTAATGGCGTACATCCTAGAACGTTAAAATATTTTAAAAAATGTTCATTTTTAAGCCTAAAATTTTACCTGGAAAGTATGCGGCCAATATAATTCCTAGAAATCTAAAAAAAATGTTAAAAGTTACGCGGTTAGATACTTAGCACAATTTAGTTCCCATTAGCAATAACTAGAGTGCCCGAAACCCTATTTAAAACGTTCAAAACTTAAAACATTATCTTAACAATACTTCTGGCTTAACTTTCTTTTGGAGAATGGCTATTTCGACCGCGTTGCTTAAGATGCTGGGTGAAGATGCTGGGTGAAGAAAGTGGCGCCATCTAACTTAAATATTATATATAAAAATTTAGTAATTTATAAAGTGTTATTAATATTGATATATAATAAACAAATTAGCCTGATATTTATGCTATATATTTAAAAAAGTTTTTGTTCGAAAATATATTTTTATGGTAATCTTGCAACGTAATACATAGATGGCGCTAGTGGGCTTGGAAAGGAGAGATTTTGGCAATTTTTCAGGAGGCGAGTTGCTTAAAATTATCGGTTAGGTTAAATGTTATATTATATTAATTATAAAGTGTTATGAATATTGGTATATATTAAACAAATTAGACTGATATTTATTTTATATATTTTTAACAGCCCAACAATATATTTTTATGGTAGTGATTTAGTACAATAGATGGCGCTAGTGCGCTTGGAAAGTAGGGATTTTCGTGGAGGCGCGGTAAATTCGAAATGTCAATATAAAATGTTAAGTTATTTATCGTAAACTTTATGCTTTGTATAATAGGAATAATGGCCATCTGGTATAATGAATTCAATACGAGTTATATGGGAGTCAAAAGAGTTTCAGCAACTAAATATTTGGACACTGATAATCCTGGACTCTGGACATCTGAAGAAGTCTTAAATTTCGAATTAGAGGATGAAGGTCCAAAAGAGTTTCAGCAACTAAATATTTGGACACTGCTGATCCTGGACTCTGGACACCTGAAGAAGTCTTATACTTAGAGATTTATGGTTCGGTGTTGGTCAAACCGAAAATATTCAAAACACCTTTTTAACTATTTTTGTTTAACCACTTGTTGATCGACGCTTACACTTTCCCGCCAAAAATTAATATTCAAACATATAATAAACCTAAAGAGTTTAAACACTTGTTAATCGACGCTTACAATTTCTAACGGTCTTCAGAACACATGTTAAATTCGCGCCAAAACTTTAACAACCATATAGCTACCAGGTCATGAACCCTAACGGTTAATTATAAAGGTACAAACTTAAGCCATATATTAATATTCATGTCAAACATAAGTGTACATTAATAAACCTAAAGAGTTTAACCACTTGTTGATTTTTATACACGCGACGCTTACACTTTCCCGCCAAAAATTAATATTCAAACATATAACTACTTGATGATCCTAAACACATGTTACTATCTAACAGGTCAATGACCCATAACGGTAATCCACCTAGTTAAACAATACCACGCTCATTAATATGCACCCTTTTAAAACACTTGCTTACCTACTTGATTGACAGGTCAACTAATTAACACCTGTTAATCTCATTAATTATTCAGGTCACGCGCGCGTGACACGCGCCCGAGGGGGGGCGGAATCGCGATTCCCCGCTTCATTCCCCCCCGCCACGCAGCTGGGGACGCGGTAGCCACGCCCCCTTTTGGCTAGGAATACGGCACATAACTACTGACGTAGAATGATCAAATGCTGTTTCTATGGTAACGTAATAATAATGAAGAGCTAGATGACGCTAAATTATGGGCAGAACCGCGCTTTGTGTTCTGATTGGCTATAAATATTTAATTAAATATAAGATTTATATAATTTATAAATATTTAATTAAATATAAGATATATTTAATTAAATATGTTTAAATTATGTTAATCTTATATTTGATGAAATATAAGATTAATACAATTTATAAATATTTATTGAAATATAAGATTAATATATTTTATAAATATTTAATTAAATATATGATTAATATAATTTATAAATATAGGTCCGAAAAAATTGTCGTTCGTCAAAAGCGCCCTATTTAAAGATAGTAAATAAAGACGTTGAGTGATCAAATGCTGTTTTTATGGTAACGAAATAATAATGAAGAGCTAGATGACGCTAAACCCAGGTAGCAATATCACGAATATATCACGAATATATGTCAAAGTGTAAAACACGACGATGGTGTCACCACTGTGCACGTTGCTCAGCACGTGTGGTATTGGTATATAGAACTATATTACGCCGCGTATAGTACTGTATTTCATCGTGTGTAGTACTATATTCCGTAGTGTATAAAACTATATTTTGTAGTGTAAAGTCCTATAGTACGCTGCGTACAGTACGATACTTCGCCGCGTACAGTACGATATTTTGCCGCGTATAATACTATATTTCGCCGTGTATAATACTATATTTCGCCGTGTGTAGTACTATATTTCGCCATTTATAGTACTATATAATGATGTGTGTAGTACTATATTTCGCCGTGTATATCACTATATTTAGCCGTGTATATCGCTAAATTACGCCGTATATATTACTATATTTCACCGTGTATAATACTATATTACGCCGTGTATATGACGATATTTCACCATGTATAAAACGATATTTTGCCGTTATAATACTGTAGTAAGCCGTCTATAATACTATAGTACGACTTGTATATCACTATAGTACGACGTGTATGTCACTATAGTACGACGTGTATATCACTATATTTCGCGGTGTAGATCACTATATTTTGCCGTGTAGATCACTATATATCGCCGTGTAGATCACTATATTTCGCCGTGTAGATCACTATATTTCGCCGTGTAGATCACTATATTTCACCATGTATATCACTATATTTCGCCACGTATAGTACTATATTTCGCCGTATATCACTACATTTCTTCGTGTATTGTACTATATTTCGCCATGTTTAGTACTATATATCGCCATGTATGACACTATTTCTCCGTGTTTAGTACTATATATCGCCTTGTATAGTACTATATTTCGCCGTATATATCTCTATATTTCGTCGTGTATAGTACTATAGTACGACGCCTTTGGTGAGATACTTCTCCGTGTACAGTATGATATTTCGCCGCGTGTAGTACTATATTTAACCGTGTGTAGTACTATACTTTTCCGCGTGAAGTAGTATATTTCACCGCGTAAAGTACGACATTCTGCCGCGTAAAGTGTTATATTTAGCCGTGAATAGTAGTATATTTCTCCGTGTATAGCGGTATATTTCGCCGTATACAACACTCAATTTCATCGCGTATAGGACTTTATGTCGCCGTATATAATACTATATTTACGCGTGTCTAATACTATATTTAGCCGTGTCTAATACTATATTTCGCCGTGTCTAATTCTATATTTATCCGTTTGCCCGTTTAGATTATATTTCGCCGCGTATAGGACGATATTGCGCCGTATATAGTATAATAATACTACATATAATAGTATAACATAATAGTATAATACTAAATTACGTCGTGTATATTAATATATTTCGCCGTGTATATTAATATATTTAGCCGTGTATATTACTATATTTCGCCGTGTTTAGTACTATATTACGCCGTATATATTACAATATTACGCCGTTTATATTACTATATCACGCCGTATATATTACTATATTACGCCGTTATTATTACTATATTACGCCGTATATATTACTATATTACGCCGTATATATTACTATATTACGCCGTATATATTACTACATTACGCCGTATATATTACTATATTACGCCGTATATATTACTATATTACGCCGTATATATTACTATATTACGCCGTATATATTACAATATTACGCCGTATATATTACAATATTACGCCGTATATATTACAATATTACGCCGTATATATTACAATATTACGCCGTTTATATTACTATATCACGCCGTATATATTACTATATTACGCCGTATATATTACTATATTACGCCGTATATATTACTATATTACGCCGTATATATTACTATATTACGCCGTATATATTACAATATTACGCCGTATATATTACAATATTACGCCGTTTATATTACTATATCACGCCGTATATATTACTATATTACGCCGTATATATTACTATATTACGCCGTATATATTACTATATTACGCCGTATATATTACTATATTACGCCGTATATATTACTATATTACGCCGTATATATTACTATATTTCGCCGTCTATAATACTATAGTACGCCGTGTATAATACTATAGTACGCCGTCTATAATACTATAGTACGCCGTCTATAATAACGTAATACCTCTTGTATATTACCGTGTATTTAGGTTTTCGATATTTTTATCACACCACCTGTTTGTTTTGAATATTACCAATGAATATAAAAAGTTTTATTGTGTGAACAATATTGTAATATTTTTCATTGTATTTTCAGAAATTACACAAAACCAAAATGATTGTATTATGTTTTTAGTGGTTGCCAGAGACTTCGCCATTTACTTCTTGCGTTGAACTTTTACTCTCAGCGCCCCTTTTTTCCCTTTTTGTTTCTGAGAAATTCTAGCTGCGGCCTGCTTCAACCATTCTTTGATTATATCTTCAATGACCTTTTCTGGAACATTTTTATAAAATTTGCTTTCTTCAATTAAAAAAAATTGTATTTTTGTTTCGTCCTTGAAATTTCCCTAAGAGTTAAAGAACATACAAATAACCACATCTTTCAATTTTAAAACTTTGAAGGACTGTTTTTTTCCCAGCCCAATTGAATTGTTGAGCAACGCAGTCCTGTACTAAATTAGCTAGAACTCGTCTAGTTGCGTCCCCGACACTCTTTCCTCCAAGACCACCTAAGTATGAAATCTGAATATTTTCGTCAATAATAGTGTATAATTCAAATCAAATACTAATATTTCGCTTCAGTATACACACCAATGTTATTTGATTATTTTTTTCAGTTAAGAACTTCTCTAGGTTCTCCAAACCTTCTAGAGAATTAATTGGAAGGTTTAGATGTTCAACTTCAAATCTTGTGTGTGAAGCTTCCTTTTCACTTAACAAACGGTTAAGCATTCTTGCATTTGTTGACATTTGAACTTTTAAATTTTCCATCTCTCGAAAATGTTTTTCAGCAACTATAAGTGAACAATATCTTATCACTTTTAAATTCTAAGAGCGAAAGGTTACAGGAATATAGGCCTACAATTTTTAAACAAAACTGATAATTGACACTGGCATTGATGGGAATCACAAAGCTTCTCTTTATCGAGATTATTTTCAATATCTAAAAAGAAATCAGTTATGAAAAAAGCTACCAAATATTTAATTTATAATGGAGCTACTTTTGTTTGATACATTAGAAGAGTTCAATTGATTAACGTGATCTAAGGAATAGATATTGATCATTACTATTAAAAATTAAACAATACAAATGTTAAGATGACCGCACCTATGGAATGTTGTTGATAATTTTGTATCGCAACTGAATTAGAATTACTTTTCTCTATTGAAAAAAATAGCAAAGAAAATAAAAAAATATATAGACATTAAACATTTAGAAAAAAAAACCTAACCTGGAATATCATTTGATTTGTCTTTAGTACTGTTATTCAATATTTCTAATTCTGGAAACGAAGGCGCCTTTGGTAAAAATACATTTCGAGAACGACTTTCTGTGGAACCATAACAAATTTGTATTGGTTTAATCAGAGGTATATAATACATATCTACATATCTAACACATAAATTGTACATTGCAGCTTGGAGAGTAGCGAATTAATGCTTGGGCACTAATTTTCTGCCACAACCGGGAGATTTTCTCCTAGAGTTACGTTATAAACTTACGGTTTTTACAATAATTACCATCGTCACTTGAACTGCTACTGCACTCGAAAACTTTAGTTCTCGTTTTCTTTGTCTTTGGCTCGTTATGATCTCGTGCGTCGATTTCAGTGGTTGACCCTATATCAGTGTATTTTTCTCCCTCTATTTCTTTGGCCTTTGCTTTTTTTAAGTCATCTAAAAATAATAGAAACATTAATGTTTATAACTTCCCAATATTTGTAATTTTTACCTGTTTTATATAAAATGTTATTATATTTGAACATTTTCCATTTCTCACCACGCTTCTCCGAATCTGCAAGAGCTTTAAGCATTCTCTGGTTCGTTAAATAAGGCGGCCAGAAGCATTCTTGTGTGTTCTCATTAATCCAGTTTTTGTGCACAACTCCGCACTCTTGAATTCCTTCATTTGTTACGTCAAAAAATTCCAGAACCATATACATTTTAACCGTTTAAGTTCTATCAAAAAAATTGTTTTGAATTTTGTTTTAGAAGTTTTACTAATATAGAGATCATTTTTATACATTTTAAAGCTAAATATTGGGTCGATCCTAAAAGTCAGTGGGCGAAAATTTCATCCCCCTACGAAGTGAAGACTTAGGGCCCGTTGCAAAAGTCTGCTTTGCTAGGGTCTCACATGTTAAATTCAATGGACTAGCTCTTTGGCTAGGGCTTTTGCAACAGGCCCTTATTTCCCCCAATCATAACGTCCAGTAACGTAGCTAGGGAGGGGCGGGAGGGGCGGGAGGGGCGGCCGGCCCCGGGCGGCACATTTTTGGGGCTGCATTTTTCGCTGCATGGTAACTGAAGCGACGGTCAATACGTCATTTTAAACTAGCTTTGAAAAGTTATAAATATGTATTAAGGGGGGGGGCAAACTAAGGTACCGCCCCGGGTTGCAAAAGAGCTAGCTACGCCACTGATAACGTCGTCAGTTCCGTAGTCTTAAGCTTAGGTCAATGGGAAGGAAGACGACGGAATAGACGACGTTATGACGTTACAAAGTGAGTTTTTACTTCCGAAGAGGATGAAATTTTCACCTACTGACTTTAGGAATCGATCTATAAAATCGCGTTCATACTTACACTTCGAAACCACTTGAAGCTATTTCCGGAAAGTGTGAACACAGTGAAAATCAGTAACAAACCGCTTTAAAGCGCTTTGAAGCGATTTCGAGGTGTATTTGTGACCGAGGCTTTATTTTAGGATTAACTACTACTTTTTATAATAATATGGATTGTTTTACAAAACAAAATTAAAGAATTAAACATCAACAGAAAGTAATTAAAATTTTGGTCAATATTGTAATTTCAAGCTCAGTTTTAAAACATCTTTGTTATTATAATTTTATTTACCAATTATGAATTAAAGGAACATAAATACCAGATGCGTCGTGCTCGTATTTCACTTTCGGTATAAGATTATTTGTCGAATCAGGATAATTTTCGGAATATTTGAGCTCAGATAGCCTGTTAACAATTTGTTGTAAGGGTTTGTTTGGACTACGAATCAGTTTTTTAAGTTGTCCTAGATACGATTCAAAAGCGAATGCTGAAAAAGAGTCTAAACTTCCAAAACGCCTAACATGACTAGAAAGATGAAGTAAATTGTGGATGTTATAAACTAAAATTCCCTTTCCGTAAATGTATTTTGCACTTTCTACGAATATTCTAAGAATTGATTCAGCGTAATCGATAATTTGTTCTTGTGGCTTCTCATCGCATAATAAGTATATCGCGCAATGGAGCAATTGAAAGTGCTTAATAAATGACTTGGGTAATAAGTCTTGAAATACATAAAATCCTGTGTTTAAAACAAACTGGCGACATTCTGTGGCCTTCCACTTATCCACCTCAGAAAAGCTTCGAGGTTTTCTTGAAAATTCCACTGGCGTGTACTTAGAAAGATTAAGCATTCTTTCTGATATTTGAGTTAAGGGGGAAGTCTGAGGTTTTGTGTTTCAAGAAAAAAATACTAGATGGCGCTGAAACTCGTCTCTTGGCAGTGTTGCCGGTAAATATTTTCGACTGAGCTTTACGGGTGAATTTAAAACTGAAAGCATTGATTGACAGCGAGTAACAATAGAGCTTCTACCGGAGTATCGGACCGGCGACAACGCGCAGCGAGGGGTCGCTGCTGATTATAAACAGACGAAAGCCGTGCTTGCCGACATGAGGCACCAGCGTAGGAGTATGGGGTGAGGGGGAGGTTAGGTAATGCAAGGTCAAACGCTCCCCCCCTCCCAAAGTTTCCTACGCTGCGATGCCGTCTTTCTGAAAATAAAATGGACCTTAGACCACGTGCTTAGACCAAGAAACACGGTCTAAGTATGGACCAAAACAAATTCTGTTGTGAAATACTTTTATTTTTTAAAATGCGGCGATGAATGTCTTATATGCGTTTAACTAACAAGGAGACTACCCGAGGGGTAACTCATCGATTTTGTTTAAATTCAGGGATTATGTAGACCTTCATGTAACTTAAACCCCAAATGGAAAAAATGCGAGGGGCTTAGTTTTACCATGGCAACCGAAAACGTTTTGACAACTAAAGTAATATATTTATCTATGTAAATTAATAATGATCTAAGACGGTTACTTACGTATAAGGTAAATAAAGAAAAATTAAAAACCACTTTGTTTACGTAATACAAATTTTAATTAAAAACAAATTAAAATCGACAACAGCCCGGGTTTCCTATTAGCTGATTTCTGGTTTAAAAATCTATATAACTCTACACTTGACACGTGATCATTTCTATGTAAATTTATTTCCCCCCTCTTTTGTATGTTTTTTATCGCGAAACGTAGTTTACTTCATTTGGAATTTGTATTCTCCTGACCAGACCTGATGATG